>NC_135238.1:103311569-103554069 GCF_051348905.1 Ranitomeya variabilis | reverse complement strand
GTCCGAGTAAATTCTTACATTTGCCCCTTGAATCTGCGGAAGAAAGTGATTTAAGGCATATTCTACCGCTTTTAACTCCTTCCAATTGGAGGAACATGACAATTCTGCCTGGTCCCAAGTATCTTGGGCCAGACTGTCTTTCATATGTGCTCCCCACCCAATAGGGCTGGCGTCGGTGGTAATTATTTTAGACGGGTCTATTATCCATGGCACACCCTCTGAGAGGTGGTCCATGTCTAGCCACCAGGATAGTGATTCTAAGACATCTTTGGAAAGAGTTATTCTGCTTTCTAGATGTCCGTCTTTTCTCTGAGCCGACAATACCTCATACTGTAATTGACGAGTATGAAATTGTGCCCATGGTACAGCAGGGATACATGATGATAATGACCCCAGCAAAGACATGCCCTTCCTTAGTGTCATGTAGGGGTTGCGTATTGCGTCTGATACCCTTGATTGTATAGTCAGTTTCTTTGCCTGGGGGAGGAAGCATCTCTGACTTACGGAGTCTAGCTGGATTCCTAGAAATGTCTGGACGGTTTCTGGATTCAGCCGGGATTTTTCGAAGTTGACGATCCAACCTAACTCCTGTAGGGACGAGATCGTATTAGATAGACGGGTTTTACACTGGAGCATAGAGTTTCCCACCACTAGAAAGTCATCTAGCTAGGGTATTATCAAGGTATCTCGTTGACGTAGATGAGCCATCACTTCTAATATCACCTTAGTGAAGATGCGGGGAGCCATAGAAAGCCCAAATGGCATTGCAACATACTGAAAGTGACGAACCTGTCCTTCCAGGATGACTGCTACCCTTAGATACTTTTGATGTTCGGCATGTATGGGAAGATGATAATAGGCATCCTTTAAGTCTATTCCGGCCATGACACACCTAGGAAACAAGAGTTTTATGGTTGAACTAATGGATTCCATTTTGAAGGTATGATTACGCAGGAAGGCGTTTAATCTCTTGAGGTTTATGATGGTTCTAAATGAACTATCAGGCTTATTGATCAAGAATAAAGGGGAATAGAACCCCTTCCCTTCTTGATCCTGGGGAACTTCTATCAGGACTTTTTTAGACAGAAGAGATAGGATCTCTGATTCCAGAGCCCTTTGTTGGTCTTGACCTTTTGGAGATGTTACTATAAAGGAATCCCAAGGTATTCGGTCAAAATCCAATTTTAGGCCGTATTGTACAATGTCCAGAATCCACTGGCTGGATGTTATTTGTTCCCATCTGGGGAGGAAGAATTTTAATCTGCCGCCTACCTCCTGGTTAGCGGTATTTGCGTTTCGGGTTATGGGACCCGCTAAAAAAGGCACCTTTTTGCTTCGGGTCCTTCGACTCCCATCGCTCCCTTTGTTCGAACGGCTTGTTCCTGGTAAAGGGACGTCTTTTGAAGGCTCTCCTGTAGGATGGAAGATACTGGTTAGGGAAGCCTTTTTTCCTTTCTCCTGCTTTACTCAGGAGCTCATCCAGCGCTTTTCCGAAAAGAAACTCACCCTGGCAGGGGATCGCACAAAGTTTTGCTTTGGCCTGTGCGTCCCCTTTCCAGTTCTTTAGCCAGAGTGCTCGCCGGGCTGTGTTCACTAGGCCGGCTGACCTGGCTGCTAGGCGTAGCGAATCCACAGAGGCATCAGCCAGGAATGCTACTGCTTCTTTGATTAGAGGGAATTTCGGCAGGATTGACTCTCTCGAAGTTCTACCTCTAATCTGTTCCTCCAGTTGCTCCATCCACACTAGTAGTGACCTCGCAGTGCAGGTGCTAGATATGGCGGGCCTGAACGCCCCCATGTTGGCTTCCCACGACCTTTTTAGTAAAGCTTCCGCTTTACGGTCCAGCGGGTCTGTCAGGACTCCTGAATCCTCCACCGGTAAGACCGACTGTTTGGTTGTGGAGGCTACAGCGGCATCCACCTTCGGCACCTTCGACCAGGTATTTAGCTCCTCGTCGCTGAAGGGATAGCGTCTTTTAGAGGATGATGGTAGAAAACCTCTATTTTGCTTATCCCACTCTTTTTTTACTATTTCTTTAATAGTTTTTATGACGGGGAAGGACCTACGTTTCCTCTGTCCTAACCCCGCGAACATGATGTCCTGAGCCGATTTACTTTCTTTCTCATCTGAGCACCCCATCGTGCTTCTGACAGATTTTATTAAATTGTCCACACTGCTGTTGGGAAGACAAAGTCCCCCTTCAGTCTCGGATGAGCTCGGCTGGGATTCCGCTTTGCCTGAGGATATACATACGTCCTCTGACTGTGAACTGACCGGAGATTTGGACCTACTAAGCTGACGGGTACTGGTGGTACTAGTCTGCGCCAACCCCTGCATTTCTTCCCGGATCATAGCTCTGACATCTGATGGAGTCATTATGTTTTCCTGCCGTAAGGTTTGCATGATACACTCCGAACACAGTTTGTTAACATAATCATCCGGGAGGGGCTGCGTACATAAAGCACATTCCTTGTGCTTGGATTTGTGTGTCCTTTTCTTAGTCTAGGAAAGATACAGGAGGAACATATATCAGCATATAGGAAGAGACTCTTTCAAAAACTCACCCAGTGAAGCTGACAGGTACCGGTTCTGGAGGCGGATTTCGTTTGGTGGTAGAACCCTTCTCTGGAGGTCGACCACCACTCTTTGTGCTGCTCCTAGCGCTTCTCTCCTTGCTAGGAGAACGCTGTTGCACTGCGGGCAAGTGCGCATCGTCGGCCGGTGAAGCCATCTTACACACACCGGCCCGACGCTAGCGCTGCATTTTTAAATCTGCCGCCCATTCTCCTGCCTCCCCGGACCAACCCGGAAGTGCTCCAGCGACTTCCGGGTTAGACGCGCCGCTCTCACTCACCATGCGGCGGCTAGGGATATTAAGCCGGCCGCAGCAGCGCGCGCGTCCTCACGGTGCCGGGCGGACCCACGGTGACCGGACCCGGACCGTGGATGCTTGGCCAGACGAGGGGGGAGGCTGCAAGCAGGGGCTCCCCCGCCGCTGCTTCTGGAACCGCAGCCCCTGCCGTTCCCTCAGATACCTACGCAGGCGGGTGCATGGCCCAGGGATCCTCTTCATCTGTAGGTAAGCCGGGTCCCTGTAGGAACAGGAAACCTAAACTGAGGAGGAGAGGGGACCGCCTCCTTTTATTCTGTAGGTTTCCTGTTCCTATGGGGCGGATCCCTCTCTCTCATGTGGGGTGCTGTCGTGGCGAAGGGTAAAAACACATACTCACCTGTCTTGCTTGCAGCTCCTCGGCGCCATCTTCCCGGCGTCTCTCCGCACTGACTGATCAGGCAGAGGGCGGCGCGCACACTATATGCGTCATCGCGCCCTCTGCCTGAACAGTCAGAGCGGAGAGACGCCGGGAAGATGGCGCGACGCCCGGCGTGTGGAACGAGGACAGGTGAATATGCGATACTTACCTGCTCCCGGCGTCCCGCTCCTTCCCCCTGCCTGTCTTCGGTGCCGCAGCCTCTTTCTCTATCAGCGGTCACCGGCACCGCTTCATTAGAGAAATGAATAGGCGGTTCCGCCCCTATGGGAGGTGGAGCCGCCTATTCATTTCTCTAATGAGCGGTCCCAAGTGACCGCTCAGGGGAAGAGGCTGCGGCACCGAAGACAGTGTGACAGGCAGGGGGAGCGCCAGGAACGCCGGGACTAGGTGAGTATATGACAGTGCTCACCCACCGACCCCACCACCGATCATGACTCGAGTATAAGCCGAGAGGGGCACTTTCAGCCCAAAAATTTGGGCTGAAAATCTCGGCTTATACTCGAGTATATACGGTATATATATTATATATATATATATATATATATATATATATATATATATATACACACACACACACACACACACACACACACACACACACACACACACACACACACACACACACACACACACACACACACACACACACATATTCAATTCAATTCAATGAAGCTTTATTGGCAGGACCAAATACACATCAGTTTTGCCAAAGCAAGTGTATAAAGGCAATAGGAATAGGGACTGTGGGGATGTTGGGTAGGAGCTGTAGGGAAGGTGGATGGGGGCAGATCCAGGGTGGGGGCTATAGTCCATGGCATAGGGGAGGTGGATGGGGGCAGATCCAGGCTGTGCAGAGTGTAGATGTGGTCGGTGGTTCGGCATGAACCCTGCTTGGCTCTTGCTGAGGACATTGTGCTCGGTGAGGAAGGCGAGGATCCTCTTGTTCAGGATACAGTTTTCCCAGGTTGCTGCTGACACATATGCCTCTGTAGTTGGCTGGGTCATACCTGTCCCCACTCTTGTGGATGGGTGTGATGAGGCCTTGGTTCCAGGTACGAGGGAAGTAGCCAGCACTCAGCACAATATTGAAGAGTTTAACCATTGCAGCCTGTATTTCTGGTGGGCTGTACTTCAGCATTTCTGGTAGGATTCCGTCCAGGCCACTGGCTTTTCTACATCTTATGGAGTAGAGTCTCTCGGCTACTTCCTGTAGTGTTATAGGTGTATCCACCGGGTTTTGGAAGTTTTTGATTTTTTCCTCCATTGCTTTTAGTTTCGCCATTATGTTTTCCTGTTCTTGGCTTAGCTCTTCCTTTGGAATGTCTTTATAGAGGTCTCTGAAGTATTGGAGCCAGAGGTTGCCATTTTGGATATGGGTGTTGTTTTTCTTGTCTTTGGTGCCCATGTGGTTCCATAGTTCCCAGAAGGAGTTGTCTTGGAGGGCGTCTCGGAGTTGGTTAAGCTTGGTAGAGATGTATCTCTGCTTCTTCCTCCTGAGGAGGGTTTTGTACTGCCTTTGTATGGAGTCATAGGCTTCCCTCAGACCCAGGTGGCTGGGGTCTCTGTGTTTCTTGTTGGAGGCTGTTCTCAGGGTCTTCCGTAGAGCTTTACATTCTTTGTCAAACCAGCCATTGACCTGTGTTTCTTTTGGTCTCTTGTAGTCGACTTTTTTAAGGTCGGACAGTCTGGCCATTGCATAGAATATTATTGAGGTCCTTTGCGGCTTGGCTCACTCCCTCTGGGTTTGGCTTGTACTTGAGGTTGTAGAAGTGGTGCAGCATCCGCTGTATTTCAGGTCTGTTGGAAGCTTCTTTATACTTTAGTGCCGACATTTTGGACCATTTATAGGATGGAGGCCGGGTGAAGAGGCCGCTCTGCTGTGGCTTCTGAGTGGATGGTTTCTCTGTAGATTTCATGTACAGAAGAAGTTGGCTGTGGTCTGACAGGTGCGTTTGTGGGGTGACTATGAGGGCGCTGACATCTGCCAGGTTCAGATCTGTAATGGCGTAGTCTACTACACTCCTCCCTACATGGGAGTTTAGTGTATACCTTCCTAAGGAGTCACCCTTGCTTCGTCCATTAAGGATATGAAGTCCTAGACTTCTACATACGTTCAGGAGCTTTCTGCCACTTTTGTTGACTGTAGTGTCATAGCCGTTTCACTCAGTGTGTACAGGGTCTTGGTCGTCATTCTCTGCTCCAAGTATGTAGATGTTTCCATCCGTGGTCAGGAAGTCGCTCTCTCTCCCTGTTCTTGCATTGAGGTCTCCAAAGATGAGAACTTTGCCCAGGGCCTGATAATGGGCGGCTTCTCTTTGTAAGATCTCGAAGCAGTCTGGATTGAAGTAGGGGGACTCTGGTGGTGGTATATAGGTGGCACAGAGGTGGACATCAGACTGGCAGGTGAGGATGGAGCTGCTGATTCTGATCCATATGTGGCTGCCTCCTTTCTTCACCGGTTTGATGTACGGGTGGAGCTCCTCTTTATACCAGATCAATACTCCTCCTGAGCCCCGGCCCTGTTTGGTGTTTTTATTTTTCTGGGCATGGACCGAGAATTCCTTGTATCCAATAGGCACCAGGGATTCGTTTTCGGCTCTGGTCCATGTTTCCAGGAGGATCTGAATGTCTATATTTTTCAGTCTTTGTATAAAATCAGGGTCCTTTGTTTTAGATCCAAAGGTTGAGGCGTTGAGACCCTGAATATTCCAGCTGCTGATTGTAAGTGAAGACATTCTTCTGTGTATTTTGTGTGTATATACCTTGTAATGAGTATAGCTGTGTGGGACAAACTGGATTTCTGACTGTTTTATAGAAGTGCTTGGTTCCATCCAGTCACATTAGAATTCTGCACAGTGCATTGAGCAGGATCTTTATCTCATCCCTATCTCTGCTCTGCATGTGTCTGTGCGGGCTCGGTGGTCTCCTCCATGGAGGTCTCCTCCTCTGATGGTCTGACACTGGGTGAAGAGCTTTGCTTCCAGCTTCAGGGGGTAGCATTGGGGTTTTCTGCTCTTTCGTTCTCGGGGGTCTTTCAGTGTGATTATGGCCACTGTTGAATCCAGCCCTGGGGTCTCTGTTTAGCACGATGTCCTTCAGCTCTTTGGCCAGGATGCTGACCCCTTGTTTGTTGAGATGTTTATTATCGTGCAGGTGACTGGTGTTTATGGAGAGGTGTTGTGCCAGGGTCACGTTTGGCACAGTCTTGATCCTTTCAGTCAGTTCTGTATTGATGGTTTGGGTGGTTTGCCTGGGTGTGTCCTTTCTTGGGAGCAGCGATGACAGAATGATTTTACTGTCCGGGAATTTTTGTTTTGCCATCTTTGCCAGGTTGATCAGTTGTTCTGCGATCTGCTGGTGCTGGTCTGGTAGATTGTTTGTACCCGTGTGTATAATAATATGCTTTGGGTTGGTGAACCATGGTTTACTGATGACCTCGGTCACCTGTTCAATATTTGCACAGCGGATTGTACGGACCTGTTTTCCTGGGAATAGCCGCTGTGTATTTAGGTACTTCCCATTTGAGTCCATTATTAGGACAATATCAGGACTTTGTGATGTCTTGGGTGGGCTACGGTGCTGCTGTCGGGGGTCTGTGATGCTGGCTTTGCTGGTGGCTGGTTCTCTTCTGTCTTCCATGTCTCTGGTTTCAGGATCAGTCATATTGTTGGTTATTATTTTATTGCTAGTAGGTGTCTCTACATTCTGTTCAGTGGTGGCCATGTTGTCTGCTCTCTGGCTTGTTTCCATTGCCCCCAGCTGGTTCAGATGCCCAGGGCTATGGACCTTTAATTCTGCAATCTCCATTCTGAGTTTATCATTGTCTTTTTTCAGTTCCCCCATTTCCTGTAGAGCTGCCTGGTGTTGACATTTCAGTTCACACATTTCTTCCCTCATTTTCTGTAGGGCTGTGTCATTTGTTGCTTGGTAATTTGCATTCCCTTGTGAGTTTCTTTCACATTCTAATTTCAGTTGGACCAAGTCTCTTTCTAATTGAGATAAGAAGTCTCTGATGTTATCCTGCGAGAGGTGTGAAGTGTCGGGGGATAGGCGGCTCTGTCTGGGAATCTCTATATGAGCATTAGAGGTAGCATTAGAGGTAGCTGCTGGGGCTTGTAGTCCTTTAAAGGTTTGTGCCTGCTCTTTGATATCAGAAAAACACTTTTCAAATTGCTGCAGAATCTCCTCCGTCCCCTGCACCATGACTGTGCCATTGTTGTACAGGCTTATGGTGAGCACATTGGTGTCATCATCGGCTTGGCTGGTAATTTTAATCCGCTGGGCATTATTGGTGTTGGATTTAGTTACATGTTTATATCGATTGCACAGGGCAGTGTGCCAGGCTGAGAGGTGGTCTGTATAGAATAATACATTGGTTTTTCTTTTTGGTTCTTCCTTTGTGAAATCTGCATAAAGAGTCTCTGGATTCTCTCTAATATAGTCCTTCTTGGGTTTATTGCCCCACTGTGTTATCTCCAGATCTGACCCCAAGCATTCCTGTGTCTCTGGGCTTTGTTCCTTTACTTGTTCCAAATTTGTGTTCTCCATTTTGTAGTTATATGTTAATTATAATCCTTATTTCTAAGAAGATTAATTTGTAACAAGTCTATAGGTTGTGTTGTAGTTAAGGAATTCTCCTACCTTTTATAGGTCCAGGTATCAGGAGGTCAGATGTATGGTGCCAGCTGTTTCCAGTCTGCTTCCTCCAGGGGATTCTTGTTTTGTCCTTTAAATCCTCCAATTCTTCCTTTTTTCATAAAATTTAAAGTCCAGTTCGGTCCAGATCACTTTTATGTTCCACGGAGTTGAGTTTTTCCAGGATTTGTCTTACAGTTGCCTCATTACAAGGTATAAAGTGATGGAAATTCAGGAGCTCATGTTCAGTGCTTCTTACTCCTATATACAGCCCCTGTCCCTGGACACACACATATACATATATATATATATATATATATATATATATATATATATATATATATATATATATATATATATATATATATATATATATATATACACATACACACACTAGATGGTGGCCCGAGTCTAACGCATCGGGTATTCTAGAATATGTGTGTCTACTTAGTATATTGCCCGGCGACGCAGTATATTGCCCGGCGACGCAGTATATTGCCCGGCGACGCAGTATACAGCACAGAGCCACGTAGTACATTGCCCAGCCACGTAGTATATTGGGCAGTCACGTATGTCACAAGTTAAAAAAATAAAAAATAAACATATACTCACCTTCCGCAGGCGCGTTGCAGTTCTGTCGCCTGGGTGGGGTGCAGGCAGCTGCTTTCGGTCCCAGGGTGTGATGACGTCGTGACCGTGTCGTCACGGCAGGTCCTTCTCCCAGACCATCCTTGTCAAACCGGAACGTGCCGCTTGAATGGACCGGCTGGAGCGGGAAAGGCGGCGGAATGTAAGTATCAAATGAGGTTTTATTTTTTTTTTTTATTATTTTTAACTTTAGATGTTTTTACTATAGCCGCTGCATAGGCTGCGTCAATAGTAAAAACTTGGTCACACAGGGTTAAATAGCGGCGGTAACGGAGTGCGTTACCCGCTGCATAACGCGGTCTGTTACCACCGGGATTAACCCTGTGTGAGCGGTGACCGGAGGGGTGTATGCGGGCGCTGGGCACTGAGTGCGGGGAGTAAGGAGCGGCCATTTTCTTCCGGACTGTGCACATCGCTGATTGGTCGTGGGCGTTTTGGCACGACCAATCAGCGACTTGGATTTCCATGACAGACAGAGGCCGCGACCAATGAATATCCGTGACTGACAGACAGGAGGACAGACGGAAGTGACCCTTAGACAATTATATAGTAGATATGTGTGTGTGTGTCTCACTGATGATTCATGGTAAAATAGCTGCTAGGAAACCACTGCTAAGGACAGGCAACAAGCAGAAGAGACTTGTTTGGGCTAAAGAACACAAGAAATGGACATTAGACCAGTGGAAATCTGTGCTTTGGTCTGAGGAGTCCAAATTTGAGATCTTTGGATCCAACCACCATGTCTTTGTGCGACGCAGAAAAGGTGAACGGATGGACTCTACATGCCTGGTTCCCACCGTGAAGCATGGAGGAGGTGGTGTGATGGTGTGGAGGTGCTTTGCTGGTGACACTGTTGGGAATTTATTCAAAATTGAAGGCATACTGAAGCAGCATAGCTACCACAGCATCTTGCAGCGGCATGCTATTCCATCCGGTTTGCGTTTAGTTGGACCATCATTTATTTTTCAACAGGACAATGACCCCAAACACACCTAAAGGCTGTGTAAGGGCTATTTGACCAAGAAGGAGAGTGATGGGGTGCTACGCCAGATGACCTGGCCTCCACACTCACCAGACCTGAACCCAATCGAGATGGTTTGGGGTGAGCTGGACCGCAGAGTGAAGGAAAAAGGGCCAACAAGTGCTAAGCATCTCTGGGAACTCCTTCAAGATTGTTGGAAGACCATTTCCAGTGACTACCTCTTGAAGCTCATCAAGAGAATGCCAAGAGTGTGCAAAGCAGTCATCAAAGCAAAAGATGGCTACTTTGAAGAACCTAGAATATAAGACATATTTTCAGTTGTTTTCACACTTTTTTGTTAAGTATATAATTCCACGTGTGTTAATTCATAGTTTTGATGCCTTCAGTGTGAATTTACAATATTTCATATAACAGAAATCATGGAAAGTCTACTTCTAAAGCAGATAGATGAAGCTGCAACCCATAATGAGGTCCTGGTTATGGGGGACTTTAACTACCCAGATATTAACTGGGAAACAGAAACCTGTGAAACCCATAAAGGCAACAGGTTTCTGCTAATAACCAAGAAAAATTATCATTCACAATTGGTGCAGAATCCAACCATAGGAGCAGCACTTTTAGACCTAATACTATCTAATAGACCTGACAGAATAACAAATCTGCAGGTGGTCGGGCATCTAGGAAATAGCGACCACAATATTGTACAGTTTCACCTGTCTTTCACTAGGGGGACTTGTCAGGGAGTCACAAAAACACTGAACTTTAGGAAGGCAAAGTTTGACCAGCTTAGAGATGCCCTTAATCTGGTAGACTGGGACAATATCCTCAGAAATAAGAATACAGATAATAAATGGAAAATGTTTAAGAACATCCTAAATAGGCACTGTAAGCGGTTTATACCTTGTGGGAATAAAAGGACTAGAAATAGGAAAAACCCAATGTGGCTAAACAAAGAAGTAAGACAGGCAATTAACAGTAAAAAGAAAGCATTTGCACTACTAAAGCAGGATGGCACCATTGAAGCTCTAAAAAACTATAGGGAGAAAAATACTTTATCTAAAAAACTAATTAAAGCTGCCAAAAAGGAAACAGAGAAGCACATTGCTAAGGAGAGTAAAACTAATCCCAAACTGTTCTTCAACTATATCAATAGTAAAAGAATAAAAACTGAAAATGTAGGCCCCTTAAAAAACAGTGAGGAAAGAATGGTTGTAGATGACGAGGAAAAGGCTAACATATTAAACACCTTCTTCTCCACGGTATTCACGGTGGAAAATGAAATGCTAGGTGAAATCCCAAGAAACAATGAAAACCCTATATTAAGGGTCACCAATCTAACCCAAGAAGAGGTGCGAAACCGGCTAAATAAGATTAAAATAGATAAATCTCCGGGTCCGGATGGCATACACCCACGAGTACTAAGAGAACTAAGTAATGTAATAGATAAACCATTATTTCTTATTTTTAGGGACTCTATAGCGACGGGGTCTGTTCCGCAGGACTGGCGCATAGCAAATGTGGTGCCAATATTCAAAAAGGGCTCTAAAAGTGAACCTGGAAATTATAGGCCAGTAAGTCTAACCTCTACTGTTGGTAAAATATTTGAAGGGTTTCTGAAGGATGTTATTCTGGATTATCTCAGTGAGAATAACTGTTTAACTCCATATCAGCATGGGTTTATGAGAAATCGCTCATGTCAAACCAATCTAATCAGTTTTTATGAAGAGGTAAGCTATAGGCTAGACCACGGTGAGTCATTGGACGTGGTATATCTCGATTTTTCCAAAGCGTTTGATACCTGTTGTGAATTTGCTTTTTGCTCCCTCTAGTGGTTACTAGTTTTTTGACTCTGGTTTTTCTGTCATTCCTTTTATCCGCACCTGGGTCGTTAGTTAGGGGTGTTGCTTTATAAGCTCCCTGGACCTTCAGTTCAATGCCTGGCAACGTAGTTATCAGAGCTAGTCTGCTGTGCTCTTGTCTACTGATCCTGGTTCCAGTTATATCAGCTAAGTCTGCCTTTTGCTTTTTGCTATTTGTTTTGGTTTTGTATTTTTGTCCAGCTTGTTCCAAATCTATATCCTGACCTTTGCTGGAAGCTCTAGGGGACTGGTGTTCTCCCCCCGGACCGTTAGACGGTTCGGGGGTTCTTGAATTTCCAGTGTGGATTTTGATAGGGTTTTTGTTGACCATATAAGTTACCTTTCTTTATTCTGCTATCAGTAAGCGGGCCTCTCTGTGCTAAACCTGGTTCATTTCTGTGTTTGTCATTTCCTCTTACCTCACCGTCATTATTTGTGGGGGGCTTCTATCCAGCTTTGGGGTCCCCTTCTCTGGAGGCAAGAAAGGTCTTTGTTTTCCTCTACTAGGGGTAGCTAGATTCTCCGGCTGGCGCGTGTCATCTAGAATCAACGTAGGAATGATCCCCGGCTACTTCTAGTGTTGGCGTTAGGAGTAGATATATGGTCAACCCAGTTACCACTGCCCTATGAGCTGGATTTTTGTATTCTGCAGACTTCCACGTTCCTCTGAGACCCTCGCCATTGGGGTCATAACAGATACCGTGCCGCACAAGAGGTTGGTACACAAAATGAGAATGCTTGGTCTGGGGGAAAATGTGTGTAAATGGGTTAGTAACTGGCTTAGTGATAGAAAGTAGAGGGTGGTTATAAATGGTATAGTCTCTAACTGGGTCGCTGTGACCAGTGGGGTACCGCAGGGGTCGGTATTGGGACCTGTTCTCTTCAACATATTCATTAATGATCTGGTAGAAGGTTTACACAGTAAAATATTGATATTTGCAGATGATACAAAACTATGTAAAGCAGTTAATACAAGAGAAGATAGTATTCTGCTACAGATGGATCTGGATAAGTTGGAAACTTGGGCTGAAAGGTGGCAGATGAGGTTTAACAATGATAAATGTAAGGTTATACACATGGGAAGAAGGAATCAATATCACCATTACACACTGAACGGGAAACCACTGGGTAAATCTGACAGGGAGAAGGACTTGGGGATCCTAGTTAATGATAAACTTACCTGGAGCAGCCAGTGCCAGGCAGCAGCTGCCAAGGCAAACAGGATCATGGGGTGCATTAAAAGAGGTCTGGATAGACATGATGAGAGCATTATACTGCCTCTGTACAAATCCCTAGTTAGACCGCACATGGAGTACTGTGTCCAGTTTTGGGCACCGATGCTCAGGAAGGATATAATGGAACTAGAGAGAGTACAAAGGAGGGCAACAAAGTTAATAAAGGGGATGGGAGAACTACAATACCCAGATAGATTAGCGAAATTAGGATTATTTAGTCTAGAAAAAAGACGACTGAGGGGCGATCTAATAACCATGTATAAGTATATAAGGGGACAATACAAATATCTTGCTGAGGATCTGTTTATACCAAGGAAGGTGACGGGCACAAGGGGGCATTCTTTGCGTCTGGAGGAGAGAAGGTTTTACCACCAACATAGAAGAGGATTCTTTACTGTTAGGGCAGTGAGAATCTGGAATTGCTTGCCTGAGGAGGTGGTGATGGCGAACTCAGTCGAGGGGTTCAAGAGAGGCCTGGATGTCTTCCTGGAGCAGAACAATATTGTATCATACAATTATTAGGTTCTGTAGAAGGATGTAGATCTGGGGATTTATTATGATGGAATATAGGAATATAGGCTGAACTGGATGGACAAATGTCTTTTTTCGGCCTTACTAACTATGTTACTATGTTACTATGTTACTTCATAGTCATGAAGTCATGAAAATACAGAAAAATCTTTAAATGAGGTGTGTCCAAACTTTTGATCTGTACTATATATAAAATGTCCCTCTAGGCTATTAATATCTGCCCTCTGTCACTGGTTTTCCATCTCTCTGGCAGAGAAATCGACATTTTTGTCTGTGTATTAATCCTTTAATTTAACACCTACAGCTCCAAAGTTTTACACACACACACACACACACACACACACACACACACTCTACTAACATTATTGGTCAGGGACATATAAAATCTAACTGATATGCAATGGTTGACAGTATGTAAACCATGTCTCATATCCTGTCGGGTTCTGCAATGATTTTACAAAACCAGACAAATGAATTATCGACTATTCTGCTATCTGTCTATGAAAAAAATATATACCACACTGATGGTTAGTGTGGTGTTCGAGTTTTTCTCGCACCCATAGACTTTCATTGGCTAGTCTGCATGCTGCGATTTCTCTCGCAAGTATAATACGGCCGAGAAAACAACGGATGATAGGAGCTGTCCCATAGATTAACATTGGTCTGAGTGCTATGCGATTTTTTATCGCATAGCATTCGTCCGTATAACGCTCTGGAGTGACTCCGGCCTTAGCACAAAGGCATGAGACCAACATGAGCCCAGAGGCCTAGACCATCAACAGAACACTCCACCATGCACTCACCTGTGCTGGCTCCATACCTGCTAGAAAAAACAGGGGAGCTGGTAACGCCGAGAGCCCATCATGGAGGGAAGCGGCGTCCCGTCCGGAATGCTACCAATGATATCCTCTCCTGTGCCCCACGAGATGCAGGAAACCAGCCGGCCTTCTCCACCTCACGACTTCCAGAAGTAGCGGTGGCTTGCCGGCCAGCGTCTGAGCCGAGAGCCTCCACTGCGGGAGGAAGCACTCTACCCAGGAACCTCGTCCGCTCGCTGGTCTCTGTGGCTGAGCTACCCCCGCCCAGGAGGGTTTCAGCCCAAGGCCACTTGACAGGGGGAAGGATTGGAGGCGCCACACGACTCCCCTAAGCCCCATAAAACCTCTATCTTCTATCTTCACTCCTGGAGCAACATCTCATACAACCATCCCCTGTAGCGACAGGAAAAACACTGGAGGTGGGAGGGCCCTTTTAACCTCTGTGATCCCGTCCCGCTATAGGTCAAGGAAGGACTTCCTCCCATGGTGCTGTCCGGAGGGATGTAATGGAAAATTAGTTGTCACAAGAAAATGCGTCATTTAGTGTGTGACAGCAGCCAAACATAAAAACCCAATATAAATCTGGTATCGCTGTAATCGCACTGACCAGAAGAATAAAGTCACCTAATCACTTATACCGCACGAAGAACAGCATAAAACATAAATAAAACCAATTCTTCACATACTGTTGATTTTTTCAACAGTAGGCTAGGCGCACATTTATCTTGCGCTTTGCGCTGAACGCTTACACTGGAGTTTATGTAAATCTCTGAAATATGTGATTCATTTCGGACAGAAGCTCCCAGCGGAAGATTCCCTATAATGAGGCAAATGTGACATGTGTTCTGGCGGTGTCCATCTTTTTAGGATTGCATGCCGTTGGCTACAGTTTTGTGAGCTTCTGAAAAAAGGAAACCACGGAACAGAGGCCAGACGGAGTCCAGAGTAACTCTTCTACCTCATTATAGTGAATGGATCCCTCGGGGGTTTCCTCTGAATCATGTCACTCAGAGATTTAGATGGAAACCGCAAAGTAAGTGGTCAGCCTAGAGCGCTGTGATCCCAAATGTTAGGCCAGGGTTACCCTTGCAAGTTTGATGCGAAAAACTCACATAGGTCTTACCCATCAATACCAGGAACTGCCGCCAGTACTCGGCACCGGAGTGTGCGGCTGCATAAAAATGAATGCAGCAGCACAAGTGGCGATGGCAGTGCCAGGTATTGATGCGCGAGTTTCTCGCATCACCCTCGCAAGTGTGACCTCGGCCTTATGTAAAATGTTCCCAATAAAAGCTTTCACTCAATCCACAAAATATGCAAGTCCCCACTTATATCTGTCACCTGTTAATTGAAATATAAGGGGCTTCCACATTACTGGCAGCACAAAGGCTCCGGAAAAGCGAAATGTTTCCTCACACGTCAAAAGAAATTCAGCAAATTCTCTAATCCCAAATGCCCCCTCTTTTCTGAGCCCCAGTGTGCATAAACAACATTTAGCACCAACGTTTGGCATTTCTGTAGTGATGACCGCCCATCTAATTTACAGGTGCATGTTGTTAAAATTGCACAACATACTTTGGGGTCCAATTTCTCCTTTTGCCCTTGTGAAAATAGAATTAGTCTTACAAAAATCGGTTTCTAGGAACCTTCCACGACAGCAGTATCGGAGGATGTCTCCCCGCCCTAATAGAGGACAGGAAACAAAGAGGTTAAAGGGAACCTGTCACCCCCCCACCACCACTTCTCCAGGCTTTTCAAACTAAAAGAGCCACCTTGTGCAGCAGTAATGCTGCATTCTGACAAGGTGGCTTTTAGTTCTGGGTGCTGTAACTAGAGAAATAATCCGTTTTTTTTTTCCGTGGCTCTTTTAGTTTGAAACGACTGGGGGGGAGGTAACAGGTTCCCTTTAAATACCACTCCCTGCAACCACCAGTGTTTTTTCTGGACACAGTAGCATGTATATAGTTACCATTCAAGTGCAGGAATCATCCAATAAGATCAGATAGTGAGGGAAATTAGTGCTGTTGTGGAAGGTTCCTAGAAACCGATTTACAAGATATTCTATTTTCTCCAGTCACCTTCCACGACAGCAGTATCGGAGTAATGCCAAGAACTAGTTTCTTAGGGAGGGACAACTGACTGCAAATAAGTCTGCCAAACGATAGGTCCCTATTGAAATTTAGTCTGTAGTGCCTGGTGAATGCATGTACTGACGACCAGGTGGCGGCTCTGCATATCTGCTCAGATGACGCGTTCCTTCTCTCTGCCCTGGAAATGGAGACTGAGCGAGTGGAGTGGGCCTTCAATGATGCCGGAGGTGGAATATTCTGTGATGAAAACGCTAGACAAATGGCTTGTTTGATCTAGTTAGAAATTGTATTTTTAGCCGCCTTCTTGCTTTTTTTCCGTCCTGCAGACGGGCCGAATAGGTTTTGGTCCATTCTCCAATTTTCAGTCTGTTTGGAGGTAAAAGAGAACCACCCTATGGACATCCAGGGTGTAAAAGGCTCCTGCCTTTGGATTAGAGGGATTTGGGCAGAATGAAGGTAAAACGATATCCTGACGTCTATGGAAGTTCCATACTACTTTAGGCATAAAGGAGGGGTCCAATCTAAGGATTATGCTATCCATAGTGATGGTTAAATATGGCTCCTGTATGGATAGGGCCTGCAGCTCTCCTATACGCCTAGCGGTAGTGATTGCCACTAGAAAAACAGTTTTAAGAGTCAGGATTTTTAAACTGATGGTTGATAAAGGTTCAAATGGATCCCGGATTAGACTATTTAGGACTAGGTTTAAATCCCAAGGAGGGTTCTGGCTATGGAGCCTAGGACGGATCCTAGTAGAAGACGTCAAAAACAGTTTAACCCATCGATGACCAGCTAAATCCTGATCAAAGAAGGAACTAAGAGCTGACACCTGAACGTTCAGCGTACTAGGCGAGGGTCCTAAATCCAGTCCCTTCTAGAGAAAATCTAAAATTTGTCCAATGTTGGGATGGAATGGATCAGGCTTATCCGGGGAACACCAGGATGAGAATTTTTTCCAAACTTTGCCATAGATGGCATTGGTTGCTGGTTTCCTACTCTTCTGGAGAGTCTGAATTACATAATCTGAGAGACCTCTGGTTTTCACAATCCCGGCCTCAGTAACCAGGCAGCAAGATTCAACCTGTGTAGGTCCGGTGTAGCAGGGGACCCTGGTGAAGCAGGTCGACCCTCTGGGGCAGAAGTATCAGGCCCTCCTGAGTCATGTCGGTCAATGCACTGTACCAGCTTCTTCCCGGCCACATGAGTGCTACCAGAATCGTTGTGACTCGATATAACCGGATTTTTTGTAGAGATCTTGCTAACATAGGAATTGGAGGGAAGGCATACACCAGACCGAACTTCCAAGGATGGGAGAAGGCATCCAACCCCTGTGCTCCGCTTTCGGGATTGAGAGAGAAGAATGTACTTGACTGTGTTCTGGCTGTTGGCAAACAGATCTATGTCGGGACTTCCCCACCTCAGAATAAGGGACAAAAAGACCTCCTGGTTTAGGCACCACTCCCCTGGGTGGATGGCCCTCCTGCTGAGAAGTCTGCTACATTGTCTGATCCCCTTACATGCACTGCTGTGATAGACGGAAGATGTTTTTCAGCCCAGGAAAAAAAATCCTTGTGACACTTAGTTTCAGGCTGGTGTATTTTGTGCCTCCCTGGTGTGGTGTCAGCGATAGGACACTGTGGTTGTATTGTCGGAGAAGACACGTACGTGGTGACCCTTAATGAGGACAGATGCAGCTTTCAGCGCTTCCTCTACCACCTTCAGTTCCCTCAGGTTTGAGGAGCTAGACCTGATGTTTGAGGGCCACAACCCTTGGAAATGAGATCCGTCCACTATAGCGCTCCAGCCTCTCTGACTGGCATCTGATGCGAGTACCTTCAGAGAAAGCTGCTCCCAACTGACTCCCTGTTGGAGGTTTTGCTGTTCAGCCACCATGAAAGGGAGGATTTCACATGGCCAGGAAGAGGAATCCTCCTGATTAGTGCATTTCGATGTCATTTTGAATGCAGCAAAACGTGGGTTTGAAGGACTCGTGTGGGCTTGAGCCCAGGAGACTGCCTGGATGCATGACGTCAATGAGCCTAGGATTGACAGTCTCTTAAGGTTGGAGTCCCTTGATTTCCAAATCTAGAAATCCTCTTGACGAGGTCGAGCTGACGATCTCTGGGCAAGAAGGACATTCTTTTCCCAGAGTTCAGAAGAACTCCCAAGAATTTCTTCCTCGATGACTGATGAAGATCTGATTTTTCCAGGTTCAGAATCCACCCCAGGAACCTCAGGATGTCCAGGACTTGCGTGACATCCATATTCATACGAGGAATGGATGGAGCGACAATTAGAAAATTGTCCAGATATGTGATGATGCAGATCCCCTGCTGTCGGATTAAGACTACTGCTTCTGACATGATTTTGGTAAATACCCACGGTGTAGATGAAACTCCGAACGGCAGGACATTGAATTGATAATGGCTGACCCGATGACCTTGGGAAACTAAAGACCTGAGGAACTTTCTGTGGTCCGGATGGATAGGTACATGATAACAGGCATCCCTCAGGTCTATTGTAGCCATTACCCAACCCTGACCAATAAGCCGGATTGCTGATCTGATTGATTCCATTTTGAATCTTCGATATTTGACCACTTGACTCAGGGGTCTCAGGTTTATAATAATACGATGTTTTCCGAAGCACTTTTTTTTTTTAAACCAAGAATAGGTGAGAAGAGTGACCCTCCCCTATTTCTTGATATGGTACATGGGAAATCACCCCTGTCTGAAGCAGATAGAATAGAAAGGATTCTCGACGATGAGGAGAACGTAGGGACGTAACTGTCAGGTGATGAGGGGGGAGGACTCTCGTATTCCAACCTCAAGCCTTGCCGTATGGTACGCAGGACCCACTGGTTTGCAGAGATTGCCTGCCACCGGGAGAGGAAACCAGAGAGTTAACCCCCGACGGGAGAGCAGTCATTGCTTCTCAGGGGCCTGCTGATGTTGGGGAACAAGGATGTTCCAGGCTTTACCCCCTTTTGAATAACTCCACCGACCTGTTTTACCTTTACCCTTGTAATCCCTCTGGGAAGCTGGCTCACGAGAGGGACGAAAAAAGCTTTTCCTAGAGCTTTTCTGCTCTGGAAGAGCTTTCTTGTTATCTGTAGCCTTGTCTAAAATTTTATCCAGGGCCAGGCCAAACACAATGTCCCTGAAAGGGAATACCGCACAGTCTGGATTTGGAGGTAAGGTCACCTCCCCAGGATTTAAACCACAGAGCTCTCCTAGATGAATTAGAGAGGACTGCAGAAGACGAGGCAGAGTCTAGTATCTCTTCCCTAGATGTCCCCTGAGAAAGGTGATTTTCTAATGTATGCAGCCAGGAGAAAAGGGATCTGGAAACACATGTTGAGGCCACATTTGTTTTTAGTAGATTGGTGGAGGTGTCCCAGGTTTTCCTTAACAAGCTCTCAATTTTCCCATCCATGGGATCTTTGAGCTGAGAGGAATCTTCGAAAGGAAGAGCCATCTTTTTGGTTACCCTAGACACCTGTACATCCACTTGGGGATTTCCCATAAAGAGCAGTCCCCTTCAAGAGGGAAGCGATTCTTAAATTCTGAAGGGACACACAGGCTTAATTCAGGGTAAGCCCCATTCACGAAAGACAATATTTTTAATATTTTCATGTATGGGAAAACTTTTTGGGGTCTTGGGCTTTAACCCCCCCAAACATATTGTCCTGTACAGAGTGACTAACTTCCTCCTCCTCCACCCCTATGGCGCCCCTCCCCATATTAATTAGCTCTTCCATGCCTTCGGAAGAGAAAATATATTTTTTATTATCTCGTTTGGAAGTGGAACCCTCATTCTCTCAAATGTCCTCCGAACCAGAGGTATGGATTTTGCCTGAGCCAGTGTCAGATTCCACGGGAGCCATCTTCCTTTTCTTAGGAGGAGGGGGTTGTGGTGCTAGGGCCTGGGAGAGGGCCGCCATAGAGGATCGAACCTCCTGTTTGATGATGATTCTGATGCTGTCCAGGAGGGAGGGCTGTTAGTTACGTAGCGCGTCATCCATGCACGGTAGGCAAAGCTTTTTCCTATATGCGGAGGGAAGCTTGAAAACACACACACACCACACTTGCGGCTGGGCATCTTATCCTTTTTAGGGGCAGGGACCTTGTCTCTCTGAAAAAGAGAGAAAGGCAAGCTAAGTCACCTCAAAACTATCTGGACAGCAAGGGACCCACCTCCGCTACTTACGGTAGGAGGGTGAACGCCGGGCTCTGCAGAAGCAGAGTGTAAGGGTTTGTCGCCGTCCATATGGTCAGTCTGTCACAGAGGGACACAGAAAAATGGGCCTTACCTGGAGGCTTCCCCCCGACCAGGATCTTATACCATCAAGGTCACAGCGCGATTTGGTGCTCCTCCTGCCCATGGTCCATAGGGGGTACCCACAGGGAGAACGACCATCATGGCTGCTGCAGGAAAAAGCTGGCCGGCGCGCTGTCAGCGGAGAAAGAGAGCGGAGCCCCCGAACTTGACTGCCAGGAATATATAGGTAACAGCGCTCCAGATCGCCGGCCACGGCAGCACTATCAGGAACCTCTTCATGCCCCATAGGGACAGGAAAAACACTGGTGGTTGCAGGAAGGGGAGGGGTATTTAACCTTTGTTTCCTGTCCCCTATTAAGGCGGGGAGACATCCTCCGATACTGCTGTCGTGGAAGGTGACTGGAGAAAATACCAAATTTGTAGCTAAAAAAAGATTTTTGTGGGAAAAAAAAAATGTATTTTTATTTTCACGGTTTAAACTTCTATGAAGCACCGGGGGTTCTAGGTGCTCAATACACATCTAGCTAAGGTCCCAAAGGGGTTTAGTTTCCAAAATAGTGTCACTTGTGGGGGGTTTCCACTGTTTAGGCACATCAGGGGCTCTTCAAATGGGACATGGAGCCCACTAATTTTACCATCAAGACAGTGGTTTTCCCTCCACATATGGGGTATCGGCATACTCAGGAGAAATGGCACAAGTTGTATGGAGCAATTTCTCTTATGAAAATGCAAAATATGGAGCTAAAAAAGACGTATTTGGGAAAAATGTGATATTTCCACGGCTTTACACTATAAACTTCTGTGAAGCACCTGTGGGTTCAAGGTGCTCAATACACATCTAGATAAGTTCCATAAGGGGTATAGTTTCCAAAATGTTGTCACTGGAGGGGGTTTCCACTGTTTAGGCACATCAGGGGCTCTTCAAACGCGACATGGCGTCCGCTAATTTTTCCAGCAAATTTTGCATTCATAAAGTTAAACGGTGCGCCTTCCCGTCCGAGCCCTGCTGTGTGCCCAAACAGTAGATTTCCCCCACATATGGGGCATCAGAATGCTCAGGAGAAAAAGCACAACAAAATACATGGTCCATTTTCTCCTGTTATACTTGCGAAAGTTAAAAATAAAAAGATATATATGTATACATATAGGTCTAAAGGAAATTTTTGGAGAATGAAAAAGTAAACTTTTATTTTTTTCCCAAAATTCCTGTGAATTACCTAAAGGGTTAATAAACTTCTTGAATGTGGTTTTGAGTACCTTGAAGGATGCAGTTTTTACAATGGTGTCATTTTTGGGTATTTTCTGTCATATAGGCCCCTCAAAGTCACTTCAAGTGTGAGGTGTTTCCAAGAAAAAAAAAAAAAAAAAAATGGTTTTGCAAATTTTGTTATAAAAATGATAATCGCTAGTTAACTTTTAACCCGTCTAACTCCCTAACAAAAAAATAAAATGTGTCCAAAATTGTGCTGATGTAAAGTAGACATGTGAAAAATGTTATTAACTACCGTATATACTTGAGTATAAGCCGGCTTATACACGAGTCACGGTAAAGAAAGCCGGCGGGGCGGGAAGGGGGGGGGGGTTCGGCGGATCTGCCGGTGGGTGCCAGGAGCCCACACACACACACACATCATACTCACCTACCTGCACGCCCTCGGTGCTGGCACTGCATCTTCTGATGCTCAGCGGTCACGTGGTACCGCTTATTAAGGTGATGAAAATGGACACGTCTCCACTCCCATAGGGGTGGAGAGCATATTTATCACCTTAATGAGCGGTACCACGTGACTATGGCAGTGCCAGCACCAAGGGTGCACAGGTAGATGGGTACGAAAATTTATTTTTTTCTTAAGAAACATGCATACCAGGACAGGGAAGAGGGGAGGCACGCATACCAGGACAGGGAAGGGGGAGGCACGCATACCAGGACAGGGAAGGGGGAGGCACGCATACCAGGACAGGGAAGGGGGAGGCACGCATACCAGGACAGGGCAGGGGGAGGCACGCATACCAAGACAGGGCAGGGGGAGGCACGCATACCAAGACAGGGCAGGGGGAGGCACGCATACCAAGACAGGGCAGGGGGAGGCACGCATACCAAGACAGGGAAGGGGGAGGCACGCATACCAAGACAGGGAAGGGGGAGGCACGCATACCAGGACAGGGAAGAGGGAGGCACGCATACAAGGGCAGGGATGTGGAAGTTTTCATACCAGGACCGGGAAGGGGGAGACATGCATGCAGAACTGAGGCGAGCTTCCAGGGCTGCTGAGCGGAGATGGTAAAGATCCCACTCCAACGAGCACTTCATTGCATTCAAACAGTCCCTCACTACTTTCAAGGCCACACTAGTCACAGCTAAACAAACCTACTTCTCATCTCTCATATCCTCCCTGTCTCACAACCCTAAACAGTTATTCAACACCTTCAATTATCTCCTCTGTCCCCCAGCACCTCCTCCCTCCCCACTCATCTCAGCTGAAGACTTTACCTCATTTTTCAAGTAGAAGATTGATATCAGAGAGTTTTGGTCGACAACCCCCAGAGCCCTTCAAACTGCCCAGCCCTCCACCTCCAAAACCAACTTCTCCACCATTACAGAATATCGACTCTCCACTCTACTCTCAAGATTGCATCTCACCACCTGTGCACTTGACCCGGTCCCTTCCCACTTCATCCCAACCCATCTCTTCAACCTATCACTAACAACTGGTGTTTTCCCCTCAAGCTTTAAACATGCTTCAATCACACCTATCATCAAAAAGCCCTCTCTTGACCCATCCTCTGTATCTCGCTATCGCCATATATCACTTCTCCCCTATGCCTCAAAACTACTGGAACAACACGTCCATCTTGAACTGTCCTCCCATCTCTCTTCCTGCTCCCTCTCCGACCGCTTACAATCTGGCTTCCGGTCACACCACTCCACTGAAACTGCCCTAAGATAACCAATGACCTATTAACCGCCAAGAGCAAGCGACACTACTCTGTCCTCCTCCTCCTGGACCTGTCCTCTGCCTTTGACACAGTGGACCATTCCCCAGTATCACAGACTTAGCCCTATCCTGGATCTCGTCATACCTAACAGACAGGACATTCAGCGTCTCTCACTCACACACCACCTCCTCACCTCGCCCCCTATCTGTCGGAGTCCCGCAAGGTTCAGTCCTAGGGCCACTGTTCTTCTCCATTTACACCATTGGCCTCGGACAGCTCGTAGAATCTCACGGCTTTCAGTATCACCTCTATGCTGATGACACAGATCTACATCTCTGGACCAGATATCACCACCCTACAGGATTCCCTCAATGTCTGTCCGCTATTTCATCCTTCTTCTCCGCTAGATTTCTAAAACTTAACATTGACAAAACAGAATTCATCATCTTTCCCCCCCATCTCACGCGACCCCACCCAACAAACCTATCCATTACAGTAAACTGCTGCCCACTCTCCCCAGTCCCACAAGCTCGATGCCTCGGGGTAATCCTTGACACTGATCTATCCTTCAAACCAAATATCCAAGCCCTTTCCACTTCCTGCCGCCTTCAACTCAAAAATATTTCACGGATCCGTACATTCCTAAACCAAGAATCTGGAAAAACCCTAGTCCATGCCCTAATCATCTCTCGCCTTGACTACTGCAACCTCCTTCTCTGTGGCCTCCCCTCTAACACTCTCGCACCCCTCCAATCTATTCTAAACGCTGCTGCCTGACAAATCCACCTGTCCCCCGCTATTCCCCGGCCTCTCCCCTCTGTCAATCCCTTCACTGGCTCCCCATTACCCAGAGACTCCAGCACAAATGCCTAACCATGACATACAAAGCCATCCACAACCTGTCTCCTCCATACATCTGTGACCTCTTCTCCGGTACTTTCCTGCACGCAACCTCCGATCCTCACAAGATCTCCTTCTCTACTCCCCTCTTCCCACAATCGCATACAAGATTTCTCTCGCACATCACCCCTACTCTGAAACTCTCCACCACAACATACCAGACTCTCACCCTACCATCGAAACCTTCAAAAAGAACCTGAAGACCTGACTCTTCCGACAAGCCTACAACCTGCAGTAACCACCGATAGACCAAATCGCTGCAAGACCAGCTCTACCCTCACCCATCCCTTGTAGATTCTGAGCCGTCGCGGGCAGGGTCCTCTCTCCTATTGTACCAGTCGTGACTTGGTATTGTTTAAGATTATTGTGCTTGTTTTTATTATGTATACCCCTCCTCACATGTAAAGCACCATGGAATAAATGGCGTAATAATAATAATAATAATAATAATAATAATAATAATAATAATAATAATAATACTACAATGAAGAGACAGGGGAGGCTTGCAGACAGGGACGGGGAGGCATTCATACCAGGACAGGCAAGGGAGAGGCATGCATACAATGACAGGGAAGGGGAGCCATGCATAGCAGGACAGGGATGAGGGGACAATGCATACCCGATTTATACTCGTGTCAATAAGCTTACCCAGTTTTCCGTGGCAAAAATAGGTGCCTCGGCTTATACTTGGGTCGGTTTATACTCGAGTATATACGGTATTTTGTGCGATATGACTCTCTGATTTAAAGGGCCACTGTCACCCCCTCCAGCCGTTATAAACTAAAAGAGCCACCTTGTGCAGCAGTAATGCTGCATTCTAACAAGGTGGCTCTTTTAGTTTTTGCTTCTGTTATTCCCTCAATAAAGCGTTTTATAATTTTCCCCAAATACCTGTCTTTGTACCTGGAGGCAGGTCCGAAGCCTCCTTTGTGAAGCGCCCAACTGCCGTCACGCATCTCTTCTTGGGCGATGGTCGCCGCCCCCTGCGCGCTGTTCTTCTTAAATCCGGCGCCTGCGCTGTGCGTGCCTGCCTGGGGCAGGCGCAGTGTTCATTGGCCGTCATGGCAACTGATGCCGGGTGCCTGACTGCGCCTGTGCGGGCAGTGCGGCCACCCTGTTGCTGAATCCCCGCCCCGCACTGTGTTATGCATTATGCAGAGTGCGGGGCTGGGATTCCTGGGCATGCGCACTGCGCTGTTCAGACGCTCCCCCGGTCCCCCACCTTCCAGCGTTGCCCGAATATACAGGTTTCCTTGCCGACGTTTGGAACAGCCACAAAGAACAAAGCTGAAAGGCGGGGGACCTGGGGAGCGTCAGACAAGCGCAGTGCGCATGCCCAGGAATCCCAGCCCCGCACTGTGCATAATGCATAACACAATGCGGGGCGGGGATTCAGCAACAGGGTGGCCGCACAGGCGCAGTCAGGCACCCGGCATCAGTTGCTATGACGGCCAATGAACACTGCCCTTGCCACAGGCAGGCACGCACAGCGCAGGCGCCGGATTTAAGAAGAACAGCGCGCAGGGGGCGGCGACCATCACCCAAGAAGAGATGAGTGACGGCAGTTGGGCGCTTCACAAAGGAGGCTTTGGACCTGCCCCCAGGTACAAAGACAGGTATTTGGGGAAAATTATAAAACGCTTTATTGAGGGAATAACAGAAGAAAAAACTAAAAGAGCCACCTTGTTAGACTGCAGCATTACTGCTGCACAAGGTGGCTCTTTTAGTTTATAACGGCTGGAGGGGGTGACAGTGGCCCTTTAATGGCATAAAAATTAAAATTTGAAAATCTCAGAATCACCGGGATCCATTGAATTGTTCCAGAGTTATGACCTCAAAGTGACACTGGTCAGAATTGTAAGGGTATGTTCCCACGGTCAGTAAACGCTGCGGATTGGACGCTGTGCACACCCGCAGCATCCAACTCGCAGCGGTCAGATGTTACAGCATAGTGGATGGAATTTGAAGAAATCCCATTCCCACTATGCGTACAACGGCACCTGCGGTTTCCCTGCCGAGATAGACATGCAGAGCATCTTTCCAGACCACCGCATGTCTATTTAACTTGCGGTGGCGCGCAGTCTCTGCAAGATAAATATCACCAGTGCAATGTATTGGGCGTGTAATTCCACATGGTTCAATGAACAAATGTGGAATTACCTGCGATCAAAAGCCGGCATAGCTTTTGGCGGAGCGAACATGTGCCGAGGCCAAAGCGCTGCCTAATACTGACCGTGGGGATGTAGCCTTAAAATTGGCCTAGTCATTAAGGTGAAAACAGGCTTAGTTTCAAAGGGTTTAAAGGGAACAGAAAAAAAGGCGACTTATCAGGTTAACCCCTTAACGACATGCGCCGTACTAGTACGGCACATGTTGTGTCTCTCCCTTTGAAGTGGGCTCCGGCGCTGAGCCTACATCAAAGCCACGACATGTCAGCTGTTTTGTACAGCCGACATGTGCGTGCAATAGCGACGAGTGGAATCGCGATCCATCGTCTGCTATTAACCAGTTAAATGCCGCTATCAAACGCTGACAGTGGCATTTAACTAGCGATACGGGCCGTGAGGCCAGAAATGCGCGCATCGCTGACCCCCGTCACATGATCGGGAGTCAGCGATGTGTCAGCATGACAATCAGAGGTCTCCTTGAAACCTCTATGGTTGTTGATGCCGGATGCCTATGAACGCCACCCTGTGGTCGGCACTCATAGCAAGCCTGTAATTCAGCTACATAGGAATATAAATAAATTTATTTATTTTTAAAGAGATATGAAATAAATTAAATATAAAAGTTTAAATCACCACCCTTTCGCCCCATTCAAAACAAAACAAAGAAAAAAGAATCAAAAATACACATTTGGTATCGCTGCGTTCAGAATCGTCCAATTAATAAAAAAATAAAAAATAAAAAATAAAAAAAGGGATTAACCCGATAGCTAAATGGCGTAGCGAGAAAAAAAATTCAAAACGCCAGAATTACAATTTTTCTGTCGCTGCAACATTTGGAATTTTTTTTCACCACTTAGATAAAAAATAACCTTAACATGTTTGGGGTCTATGAACTCATAATGACCTGGGGAATCACCTTGGCAGGTCAGTTTTAGCATTTAGTGAACCTAGCAAAAAAGCCAAACAAAAAACGAGAGTGGGATTCCACTTTTTGTGCAATTTCACCACACTTGGAATTTTTTTCCGGTTTTCTAGTACAAGACATGGTAAAATCAATGGTGTCGATCAAAAGTACAACTTGTCCCTCAAAAAAACAAGCCCTCACATGGCCATATTGACAGAAAAATCGGTATTAGTCTTACCGGTAATTATGTTTCCAGGAGTCCATACTGACAGCACCATGGGGGACGTCTCCCCTCCTCCTTGCTGGGACAGGAAACACACGAGAGTTTAAATATCCGGTACCACCCCTCACTCCTCAGTGTTGTAACAAGGACCAACTCATGGAATGATGCAAATAAGCCGGATTACTCACCGGTAATGCTCTTTTAGTGAGTCCACGACAGCACCCCACTGGAGAGAGGGATCCGCCCCGCAGGAACAGGAAACCTATTGAGAAATAAAAGGGGGCAGTCCGCCTCTCCTCCTCAGTTTTGATTTCAGAGTACCCGGAGGACCGCCAGTATTAGGCAAATATCATTTATTTCATTTTTCAAACTTATTTGCTTATGATTAAAAGAATTTTACTCAATAGTATGTACTATATTAATCTAGGGAGGGATGTAAGAGGGTGCTGTCGTAGACTCACTAAAAGAGCATTACCGGTGAGTAATCCAGCTTTTTACTCTTCACCACGACAGCACCCCACTGGAGATCTTTCAGAGACCATTACCTAGGGAGGGGACCACCGTGCTGAGGACAGTCCTGCCAAAGTCTAGGTCAGAAGTTGACGATAGGTCTAGCCTATAGTGGTTATAGAATGTAGAAGGATTTGACCAAGTTGCCGCCTTACATATAGTTTCAATTGGGACGTCTCCCCTCTCTGCCCAGGAGGATGCCATCGCTCTGGTAGAGTGTGCTGTTATGCCTTCCGGAGGGTTATCTTTCCTCGCGGAATAGGCCAGTCTGATAGACTCTCTGATCCACCGGGATAAGGTGCTTTTTGTTACTCCATTACCCTTCTTGTGACCCTGGAAGGAAATAAACAGAGCCCTACACTGTCGCCAGCTGCTGGTCCTTTCAATGTATTTTAACACTACTCTTAACGTCTAGAGTGTGATATTTCTGTTCTTCAGGAGTGGAGGGATTACTGAAGAAAGTGGGCAAGATTATTTCTTGCGACCTATGGAATTTTTTTGCTACTTTGGGAAGGTAGGAAGGGTCTGGTTTAAGAATTAATTTATCTTGAAAGGTTAACAAAAAAGGTGGATCTATAGAGAGTGCTTGGATGTCACTGATTCTCCTAGCTGAAGTCAGTGCTACCAAGAGGGCCGTTTTTAGTGATAGACATTTAATGGGTATCGAGTCTATTGGTTCGAATGGAGAGTCTGTTAGGGCTTGTAAAACTAAATTTAAATCCCAGGGTGGAATCCTAGGTATGTTAACTGGATTTATTCTTTCGCAGGCTGAGATAAATCTGGATACCCATCTATCTCCCGCAATGTTATGGCCATAGAGGGCTCCTAGTGCTGAAACATTAACTTTTAAGGTGTTTACAGTTAAACCTAGTTCTCTCCCTTTTTGAAGAAATTCCAGGATAGATTGTATCGGAATTTCTGATGTGTTAGTAGATGTATGGAATTGTAAGAATTTCTTCCATATTCTCGTATAAATTTTTGTGGTGGAAGGTTTTCTACTCTGGAGAAGTGTGTCAATCAAACCCCCCGAGAATCCTCTCGATCTTAGCATCTGCCTCTCAAATTCCAGGCCGTCAGGTGGAGATTGTCCACCTGAGGGTGGAAAAACGGACCCTGTAAGAGAAGGTTGGGTGTTGAGGGGAGGACCCAAGGATCTGAGACCGACATGGTTTGTAGCCACGAGAACCATGGTCTCTTGGGCCAGAATGGAGCTATCAGTATCACTTTTGCTCCTTCTCTGATTTTGCGTATGACTTGGGGTAGTACTATGATCGGAGGAAAAGCGTACGCCAGACTGAACTGCCAAGGGGCTTGGAGAGCGTCCAGAATGTCTGGATGATCCGTTGGAGATGAGGCAAATCTCCAGACTTTTCTGTTTCTTCTTGTGGCGAAGAGATCTATTTGAGGATGGCCCCATAGGGATATTATGTCCAGAAAAATCTGCTGGTTTAGGCACAACTCTCCTTGTCTCAAGGTGTGTCGACTTAAAAAGTCTGCCTGCTGATTGTTTTCTCCTCTTATGTGCAGCGCAGTAAGGGATGTTAGGTGACTTTCTGCTAGATTTAAGATTTCTGTAGCAGAAGACATCAGAGTCTCTGATCGCGTACCTCCTTGCCTGTTTAGATACGCCACTGTGGTGGTGTTGTCGGAGAGAATTCTGACGTCTTTCCCCCGAAGCTGTGGGAGGAAATGGTATAAGGCGTATTTTACTGCATTTAGTTCTTTGACGTTAGAGGAGTTGCAGCTTTCCTCCATGTTCCATGACCCTTGGCAATAATCATTCCCCATATGAGCGCCCCATCCATGAGGACTGGCGTCAGTGGTTATGGTATGAGATGGCGTTATTACCCATGGAACACCACTCATCAAATGGTTTGAGTCTAGCCACCACGCTAAGGAAGATAAAACCTCCTGAGATAAGGTTATTTTTGCATTTAGATGACCAAATAACCATCTATCCTCTTGTAAAATTTGATGTTGTAGTGTTCGAGTATGGTATTGAGCCCATCTTACTGCAGGTATACAAGAGATAAGAGACCCTAGTAACGACATAGCTTGTCTTAGGGATATACGTGGATTATTTATTGCGGCTAGGACTTTGTGTCTGATCAGTAGTATCTTTACCTGAGGCAGAAGACACTTTTGAGATATGGAGTCTAAATGGAACCCCAAGAACTCCTGACGGGAAAGCGGAGTGAGTCTGGATTTGTCGGTATTGATTATCCAGCCCAGGTCCTGTAGAGAGGAAATTGCGTGAGCTAAACGATCAGTACATTGAGTAATTGAATTTCCTATTACCAAAAAGTCATCCAGATAGGGCACAATCAAAGTCTCCTTCTGGCGAAGGTAGGCCATCACCTCTAGCATTATCTTGGTGAAGATCCTCGGCGCTGTTGAGAGGCCGAAGGGCAAGGCCGCATACTGGAAATGACGAATCTCGTTGTTGATTATTACCGCCACCCTGAGGAATTTTTGGTATCTGTTATGAATAGGGAGATGATAGTAAGCATCTTTTAGATCAATGCCCCCCATCATACAGTTTGGGAAGAGGAGTTTTATGGTGGACCTAATGGATTCCATCTTAAATGTATAGTTTTCAATAAATGAATTGAGTTTAAGGTTTATGATTGTCCTGAAAGAACCGTCGGGCTTGGAAATTAGGAATAAGGGAGAGTAGAATCCCCTACCCTCCTGTCCCACCGGAACTTGGACTAAGACCCATTTTGATAATAGGGTTTGAATTTCAAGCTCTAGCGCCTGTTGTTGTATAGGCGAGCTGAGGGATGTTATAATATAAGACTCGTGGGGAACACGAGAGAATTTTAGTTTAATTCCATCTAGGATGATATTTAAAACCCACGAGCTAGATGTTATTTTTTCCCATTGAGTGGTGAAAAACTTCAGTCTGCCCCCAACTGGTATATCCTCAGTATTTGTTGTCTTTTGGGGGGTTGGGTCTTCTAAACATGGTACCTCTCTGCTTGTCGTCTTTAGCGGTCCATGTTGTAGACCTATCCGTTTGCCTCCTTTTGCCAAACGGTCTCCTTTTAAAGGCTCTCCTGTAAAAGGGAATAGAGGAATCAGGAAAAGCTTTCTTCCTGTCCTTTGCCTTTGAGTATCTCGTCTAAGGTTTTACCAAAGACGTACTCACCCTCACATGGGATTGCGCATATTTTAGATTTAGATTGCGCGTCCCCTTTCCAGCTTTTCATCCATAGCGCTCGTCTTGCGTTATTCACGAGGCCTGCAGATCTTGCTGCCAAACGGAGTGAGTCGGCGGAAGCGTCTGCCATAAAGGCCGCTGCTCCTCGTATTAAGGGGATGGCCGCTCGTAGTTTTTCTCTTGAACTTTTATTTTCGATTTGCTGGTCTAACTGATCAATCCAGATGATCATTGACCGGGCAGCGCAAGTGCTGGCTACTGCAGGTTTGAATATTCCTGTAGCCGCTTCCCAAGAACGTTTAAGGGATGACTCAGCCTTACGATCCAAAGGATCGACCAGTAGTCCCGCATCCTCCACAGGTAGAGTGGATTGCTTAGAGGTAGAGGCTACAGCTGCGTCGACCTTAGGGACTTTGGTCCATGTAAGAAGCTCCTCATCACTAAACGGATATTTTCGTTTTGATGCTGAGGGTAGAAAGCTTCTCTGATCCTGCTTCTCCCACTCTCTTAATTAATGTTTTCACTGCTGGTATAACTGGAAAACATCTCCTCTTTCTCGCTGCCAAACCTGCGAACATTATGTCCTGCGTGGTTTGCGCACCCTTTGTTTCCTCACACCCCATGGTATTTCGAATTGACTTTACCAAGTTGTCCACACTTTCTAAGGGAAAACATGAGCGTCCCTCGATCTCTGATGAGGATGATGATGATGATTAACATGATGATAGGGAGGCGTCTGACAGTACAGGTTGGTCACTATCGGAGTCTGACACAGGTGTCGGTGTTTTGGACTTAGTACTACATGGTTTGTCCTGGGCCATATTTTTTAGTTCCTCCCTAATAATGGCCCGTAAGTCCGTAACGGACACTACTGCTCCCTGTGTTGTTTCCTTAAAACAGTCCTTGCAAAGTTTTTTGGGGTATGAGTCTGGAAGGGGCTGGCTACACAAGGCACATTCCTTATTCTTCGTTTTTTGTCGCTTTTTGCCCTAAGCGTAATAAGTAGAGAGAGAAAGAGAAAAGAGAGAAGTAGGGAGACAACGTCAGCTTAATAGGCAGAGTTCACAACTCACCCAGTGAAGCAAATAATACCGAATCAGAAGGCCGAGATCCTGTTCTGGAACCGTCGCTTTTACGAGCATCCTCTGGCGTTATCTTTGGCGGGGGGTACTGGATCTCCTGCTGTGGGGTCCATGGCACCTGGGGATGACATCTTGCATCGCCGAATTACCCTCGTTCAGTGATTTAAATAGTGTGCCCTTTCTGTGCGCAGTGCGCATGCGCGAGTCGGCGCTTCCGCCCCCGCCTGCAGATCCGGCTATAGTAGGAGCGATGTACCTTTCTGGGGGAGGGGAGTAAAGCTCTATGCTGTATCCGTCTGACACAGTTCTGCGAACCCACTGGCTCAGAGTAATCTGAGCCCAGTTTTTTGCAAACCTCCGCAGTCTTCCCCCAATGCTGGTGGCGTCATTGTGGCTTATTTCTAGTGCATGGACTGAAGAAAAAGCCTTTGTTTCTGCCACCCTGTCCATGGGAGCCTCTGTAGGATCCTCTGCTGGACCGACCTTGTCCTCTCGGATCAAACTGTTTCTTGGAGAAGAAACTTCTCCGAAAAGGCAGGGGTCGTTTGGGTTTATCCTCCGGAAACCCTTTCTTTTTATCGGATGCTGACTCAAGGATAGAGTCCAGAGCCGGTCCAAACACCCTCTGTCCCGAAAATGGAATAGAACAGAGTTTGGACTTAGATGCATTGTCACCAGACCAGGATCTCAGCCATACTGCCTGCCTAGCTGCATTAGATAGAGAGCTGTTACGAGCTGAAAATCTGACTGACTCTGCTGTCATATCTGAAAGGAATGCCATAGCGGACTTCATGATAGGAAGAGAATGCAAAATATCTGATCTAGGGGTCTTATTAGCTAATTGCTCTTCCAACTAGCCCATCCATAGATACATAGACCTGGCCACCGAGGTGGCTGCTATGTTTGTTCTGATCAGGGCCGCAGATGCCTCCCAGGCCCTTTTCAGGAGAATGTCCGCCTTCCTATCCATAGGGTCACGAAGACTGGAGGAGTCTTCAAATGGTATAGCAGTTTTTTTGGTGACTTTAGCAACAGGAACGTCAATTTTAGGGACCTCCTCCCATAACCTGACTTCCTCGAGATCGAATGGCAAGCGGCCTTTAAAGTCACGTGACAGAACCAATCGACGCTCGGCCTCTTTCCACTCTTGCAGGATCATAGCTTTGATATGATCACTTATAGGAAATACAGTCTGATTCCGAGCCACTAGTCCCCCAAACATCAAGTCCTGTCTGGACTGTGGTTTGGAAGTGTCCTCGATCTGCATCGTATTTCGTACTGCCTGTACGAGTTCGTCCGTTTCTTCAGACTGGAAGAGATACTTCCTGTTCTGATCCTGGCTTCCTACTGGGATTTCTCCCTCCTCTTCTGATGGCGAATCCCTGAGTTCGGAACCTTCATCAGAAGAATACTCTGGCTCCCCCTGGGGTTCCTCCCGTCTGGCACGTTTGCGACCCACTATAGGACTGGCCGGGCGTGAATGTGAGAGGCTGGATATAGAGGCCTGAACCTCTTCCCGTATTAGGGACCTCATCTCGGATAGCAGAGACGACTGCTCGTCCTTCATGACCTTAGAAGTACAGGCTGTACAGAGGGTCTTGCCATGGGAATCTGGGAGCTTTACATGGCATACAGGACATCTGATGCTTTTAGCCGTGGCCTTCACAGATTTTTTAGCCGTAGCAGGGGGAGCAGCGGGGTTTCCCTTATCCTAGACAACATAAGATAGGGAGTAATAGGCTAGAAGGTGTGCGGTATTTTTGTGATGTAAGGGTATACTGCCACAGGCAGACTTACCCCTTCCTCTTCAATTCGGTCTTCCATATCCGATTTCGAGGTATACAACGCACCACCGCCCGAAGCTGGACGCTACACACCAGCGACCGCTCTGCTCAGTGCTCTCCACCGTGGAGTGTTTGAATTCCCCGCTCTTAGAAAGCCACCGGAAGTGACGTTTCGCCGGCTCTGAAGAAACCGGAAGTGACGCGGCTCCTTAGATCAGGAAGTGCCGGCCGGCTGTAGCGACTCCCGAACCACACCTGCCGCCTGGAGACCTTTCAGGATCGCTGCCGCGTTGTGAACCGAGAGCCTCCCACCGGGAGGAGCGGTTCAATCCCGGAGCTTAGTCCTGCTCCGGGCCTTTGGGGTAGAGGGACTCCCCGCTGGGGAGTTTCGACCCTGAGCCACTTGACAGGGGGAAGGCTCTGGATGACCGCACGATCCCCCTGAGCTCGGAAAGCATGCTGCTCCTCTTCGTGTGTCCCTCCATGCAGGGACAGGAAAAACACTGAGGAGTGAGGGGTGGTACCGGATATTTAAACTCTCGTGTGTTTCCTGTCCCAGCAAGGAGGAGGGGAGACGTCCTCCATGGTGCTGTCAGGAGGGACGTCCTGGAAAATAAAAACGTAATGGCACTAGGAAGGAGGGGAGCAAAAATGGAAAATGCAAAAATGAAAAAGGGCTCCATCATGAAGGGGGTCAAGTTACTCACAATAAGGTACGCCTTTTGGATGGCTGTTAGACTCCCTTGAATTGGCAAATTTGTGCTAAGTACCTGCTCTCATTTTTCTGACATTTTCTTGTAGCAACAGTGCAACTCAATTTTTCTAATATTCCATATGTACATTTACCATGAGCATAATGAAGTTCCTATTTTCTAAATTTGCTATTTTTTCTACATTTCAGAGTGCGGCATTATATCCTTAGTTTTAACCCCTTAATCCCATATGACGTACTATCCCGTCAAGGTGACCTGGGACTTAATTCTCAGCGACGGGATAGTACGATATATGCGATTGGCCGCGCTCACGGGGGGAGTGCGGCCGAGTGTCAGCTGACTATCGCAGCAGACATCCGGCACTATGTGCCAGGAGCGGTCACGGACCGCCCCAGACACATCAACCCCCGGCACACTGCGATCAAACATGATCGCAGTGCTACGGCGGTATAGGGAAGCATCGCGCAGGGAGGAGGCTCCCTGCGGGCTTCCCTGAGACCCTCGGAGCAATGCGCCATTTTCTCCTGTTACCCTTGGTAAAATAAAACAAATTAGAGCTGAAATAAATTGTGTGAGAAAAAAAGTTAAATGTTCATTTTTATTTAAACATTCCAAAAATTCCTGTGAAATACCTGAAGGGTTAATAAAGTTCTTGAATGTGGGGTGCAGTTTTTAGAATGGTGTCACACTTGGGTATTTTCTATCATATAGACCCCTCAAAATGACTTCAAATGAGATGTGGTCCCTAAAAAAACGGTGTTGTAAAAATGAGAAATTGCTGGTCAACTTTTAACCCTTATAACTCCCTAACAAAAAAAAAATTTTGGTTTCAAAATTGTGCTGATGTAAGGCTACTTTCATATTTGCGTTTAAATCCGCAGCGTTTAAAATGCATCCACAAGTGGTTGAAAAAACACATGTAAAAGTGCACAAACGCGGCATTTTTTAGACGCATGCGGTAGCGCATGCGGTTAAAAAAAAAACGCCGTGTTTGTACGCGTTTACATGCGTTTTTTTCCTGCGTTTGCGTTTTAATATCCGCATGCGTTTTGTATTCCTATATTTATCATTAGGGACGCATGCGTTTGTTAGTTCGCGTTTTGCCGCGTTTGAAGACGCAGTGTCTACACATTTTTTCTCTTGTGGAACGCATGCGTTCACGAACGCATGTGCTTATGAAAGCATGCGTTCATATAGACAGCAATGCGTTTTTTTGCCGCAAACCTTGCGCAATCGACCACATGCGTTTCCAAGCGGCAAATTGACACCTCTAAAAATTACTACATGTTGCATTTCCGCACCAAGCCGCAAACGACGAAACGATGCATGCGTTGTCAAACGCGGTAAAACGCGAACAAACAAAAACGCATGCGTTTTTAATGTTAAAGATAGGAATACAAAACGCATGCGGATATATGCGGTAGAAACGCTGCGGACACAACCGCAAATGTGAAACCAGCCTAAAGTAGACATGTGGGAAATGTTACTTATTAAGTATTTTGTGTGACATATCTCTGTGATTTAAACGCATAAAAATTCAAAGTTGGAAAATTATGAAATTTTCAAAATTTTCGCCAAATTTCCGTTTTTTTTCACAAATAAGCTTAAGTTACAGTTAGGTCCATATATATTTGGACAGAGGCAACATTTTTCTAATTTTGCTTATAGACATTACCACAATTAATTTTAAACAAAACAATTCAAATGAAGTTGAAGTTCAGACTTTCAGCTTTCATTTGAGGGTATCCACAATAAAATTGGATGAAGGGTTTAGGAGTTTCAGCTCCTTAACATGTGCCACCCTGTTTTTAAAGGGACCAAAAGTAATTGGACAATTGACTCCAAGGCTATTTCATGGACAGGTGTGGGCAATCCCTTCGTTATGTCATTCTCAATTAAGCAGATAAAAGGCCTGGAGTTGATTTGAGGTGTGGTGCTTGCATTTGTAAGGTTTTGCTGTGAAGTAAACATGCGGTCAAAGGAGCTCTCCATGCAGGTGAAACAAGCCATCCTTAAGCTGCGAAAACAGAAAAAACCCATCGGATAAATTGCTACAATATTAGGAGTGGCAAAATCTACAATTTGGTACATCCTGAGAAAGAAAGAAAGCACTGGTGAACTCATCAATGCAAAAAGATCTGGGCGCCCACGGAAGACAACAGTGGTGGATGATCGCAGAATAAGCTCCATGGTGAAGAGAAACCCCTACACAACAGCCAACCAAGTGAACAACACTCTCCAGGAGGTCGGCGTATCAATATCCAAATCTACCATAAAGAGAAGACTGCATGAAAGTAAATACAGAGGGTTCACTGCACGGTGCAAGCCACTCATAAGCATCAAGAATAAAAAGGTTAGACTGGACTGTGCTAAAAAACATCTAAAAAAGCCAGCACAGTTCTGGAAGAACACTCTTTGGACAGATGAATCCAAGATCAACCTCTACCAGAATGATGGAAAGAGAAAAGTATGGTGAAGGTGGGGTACAGCTCATGATCCTAAGCATACCACATCATCTGTAAAACACGGCGGAGGCAGTGTGATGGCTTGGGCATGCATGGCTGCCAGTGGCACTGGGTCACTAGTGTTTATTGATGATGTGACACAGGACAGAAGCAGCCGAATGAATTCTGAGGTATTCAGAGCCATACTGTATGCTCAGATCCAGCCAAATGAAGCAAAACTGATTGGTCGTCGTTTCATACTACAGATGGACAATGACCCAAAACATAAAGCCAAAGCAACTCAGGAGTTTATTAAAGCAAAGAAGTGGAATATTCTTGAATGGCCAAGTCAGTCACCTGATCTCAACCCAATTGAGCATGCATTTCACTTGTTAAAGACTAAACTTCAGACAGAAAGGCCCACAAACAAACAGCATCTGAAAACCACAGCAGTGAAGGCCTGGCAGAGCATCAAAAAGGAGGAAACTCAGCGTCTGGTGATGTCCATGAGTTCAAGACTTTAGGCAGTCATTGGCAACAAAGGGTTTTCAACCAAGTACTAAAAATTAACATTTTATTTAAAATTATTGAATCTGTCCAATTACTTTTGGTCCCTTTAAAAACAGGGTGGTACATGTTAAGGATCTGAAACTCCTAAACCCTTAATCCAATTTTAATGTGGATACCCTCAAATGAAAGCTGAAAGTCTGAACTTCAACTGCATCTGAATTGTTTTGTTTAAAATTCATTGTGGTAATGGCTATAACCAAAATTAGAAAAATGTTGTCTCTGTCCAAATATATATGGACCTAACTGTATATCGAAGAAATTTTACCACTATCATGAAGTACAATATGACAAGAGAAAATGTCAGAATCGCCAAGATCCGTTGAAGCATTCCAGAGTTATAACCTCATAAAGGGACAGTGGTCAGAATTGTAAGGCCATGTTCACACTTTGCGGTTTTTACCGCGGAACCGCCGCGATTTTGATGCTGCGGGTCCGCAGCAGTTTCCATTGCGTTTACATTTACATGTAAACCCTATGGAAACCGCAAACCGCTGTGCACATGCTGCGGGAAAAACCGCACAGAAACGCAGCGGTTTACAACCTGCAGCATGTCACTTCTTTGTGCAGAATCGCTGCGATTCTGCACCCATAGGAATGCATTGAACCGCTTACTTCCCGCATGGGGTTGTGCCCACGTTGCGGGAAGTAAGCGGATAATGTGCGGGTGGTATCCGGGGTGGAGGAGAGGAGACTCTCCTCCAGGCCCTGGGAACCATATTTGTGTGTAAAAAAAGAATTAAAATAAAAAATCATGTTATACTCACCTCTCAGCGCTGCACGCGGCCGGCCGGTCAGAGTTGCTGTGCGAACAGGACCTGCGGTGACGTCGCGGTCACATGACCGTGACGTCGCGGTCACATGACCGTGACGTCACGAAGGGTCCTTCTCGCACATCATCTTTGGAACCGGACCGCCGGGTGCAGCGCCGAGGAGATCGGGACGTCAGAGGGTGAGTATATAAACTTTTTTTTTAAATTTAACATTACTATTGATGCTGCATATTGCTGCATATGCAGCATCAATAGTATAAACGGAAACCCGCAGCGGAAACCGCGGAACAAACCGCGATAAATCTGCAGGGATAACCGCAGCGGTTTTGCCCTGCAGATTTATCAAATCCGCTGCGGGAGAACCCGCAGAGGTCACCCGCAAAGTGTGAACATGGCCTAAAAATTGGCCCGGTCATTAACGTGCAAACCACCCTCGGGGCTTAAGGGGTTAAAGGCAACCTGACAACAATTTCATGCTGCCTGAACTACGGGCTGCATGAAACTGAACCCAACTCATTAATTTCAGACAGGTATTTTTTTTTTTCCTGCAACAATGCAGCATTGCAGAGTAAAACATTTCTAACTTCAATCATGCAGCCAAGCTCTGATAGTTCGGGCACCATCAAATTGATTACTTTAAATATTGTCTTTAAAGATGTCGTCCAGGCAAACTTTACTTAGGAAAACGGGTATGTAAAAAACAAAGCCATATTTACCAACCAGCACCTATCTGGATCCGGCGCAGGCTACAGTGATGTCACCGTTCCACCAGAATGTTACGATCTGTGATTGGCTGCAGTAGTCAGGGCTTTGTAATTAAAGTGACCAGACAGCTGCAACCAATCACAACACAGTGGTCCTGCAGCTAGTGAAACAGAAACATCACAGTTTCCTGACACTACACTAGATAGACCACAGAGTGCCCTGCGCTGGATATCGGTGGGCTAGTATAGCTGTGTTTGTCATATTTTGCATATTGTTTTTGTTTTAAGTAACAAAAAAAAGCATGAAAAGGTGGACAACAGGATGAACTTGCTTACGTTATTTTTTAGAATGCAAGTCTTTAAATGTAAATAAAACAAATAGAAGTGCAATAAATTAACAGTAACTAACATGCATAACGTTCCAGACTGACAGGTGAGAGCCCTTCCCGTTTGCACATTTGAGAGATGCCAGGTAATAAGGTGTTTTTGTTACTGCTTTCAAACCTTGCGTGTGCCAGCACAAACTTGTCAGACAGCTCTTCTATCGGCTTCTTTTCGTCTCCCTAAAGAGAGAGGATTTGGGGTGCGCCCTCCTGGCCCGTGATACTCAGGGAAGACGGGAGGGAAACAGGAACCCTGGCAGCAGATATTCACGGCTGTATACGCATCCGCCATATGGGTAAATGCTAGAGTGTATGGGCTCCTTCCAGGTGTGACGTCATTTCCGGGGGCGTGTCCTATCGGGAGAGGGGCGTGTTCTCCAAGGCGGCAAAGGATAGGAAAGCAGCATGACAGCTTGTGGACGCCATGGAGGTCAGTGGTTTCAGGGTGAAAAATGCTACTTGCCGATCGCTATTCGCTATTGGGGGGAGGCCCTGTGGTGGTCGACCTACTTGTCTGTGTGGGGAGTGACCCGTGGTGGGGTTTTGGGGGGCTCCGCTGCTGCTGGCTATTGTGGGGGACCGCTGCGGTGGGATTTTGGGGGGCTCCGCTGCTGCTGGCTATTGTGGGGGATCCCTGCGGTGTGATTTTGGGGGGCTCCGCTGCTTCTGGCTATTGTGGGGGACCCCTGTGGTGGGATTTTGGGGGGCTCCGCTGCTTCTGGCTATTGTGGGGGACCCCTGTGGTGGGATTTTGGGGGGCTCCGCTGCTGCTGCTGGCTATTGTGGGGGATCCCTGCGGTGGGATTTTGGGGGGCTCCGCTGCTTCTGGCTATTGTGGGGGACCCCTGCGGTGGGATTTGGGGGGGCTCCGCTGCTTCTGGCTATTGTGGGGGACCCCTGTGGTGGGATTTTGGGGGGCTCCGCTGCTGCTAGCTATTGTGGGGGACCCCTGCGGTGGGATTTTGGGGGGCTCCGCTGCTTCTGGCTATTGTGGGGGATCCCTGCGGTGGGATTTTGGGGGGCTCCGCTGCTTCTGGCTATTGTGGGGGACCCCTGCGGTGGGATTTTGGGAGGCTCCGCTGCTGCTGGCTATTGTGGGGGACCCCTGTGGTGGGATTTTGGGGGGCTCTGCTGCTGCTGGCTATTGTGGGGGACCCCTGCGGTGGGATTTTGGGAGGCTCCGCTGCTGCTGGCTATTGTGGGGGACCCCTGCCTTGGGATTTTGGGAGGCTCCGCTGCTGCTGGCTATTGTGGGGGACCCCTGTGGTGGGATTTTGGGGGGACCTGCTGCTGCTGGCTATTGTGGGATTTTGTGGGGGGGGGACTGCTGCTGGCTGTTGTGGTGGACTTCTGTGGTAGGCGACCTGCTTGTGTGAGGGGGGCTGCAGGCTATTGGGGGACCCCTGACCTGCTTGTGGGGGGGCGACCTGCTGCATGCTATTGGGGGTGACCCATTTTAGTAGGGGGTGACCTGCTTGTGGGGGGGGGACCTGCTGCTGGCAATTGGGGGGACCCCTGTGGTGGGATTTAGGGGTGACCTGCTGCTTATGGGGTGACTTGTTTGGGGTGGGAGACCTGCTGCTGGCTATTGGGGTGACCCCTATGGTGTGATTTGGGGGCGACCTGCGTGCGGGGGACCCCTTTTAGTGAGGGTGACCTGCTTATCGTTGGGTTTGGGGAGGCGACCTGCTTGTTGCGGGACCCCTTTTAGTGGGGGCGACCTGCTTGTGGAGGGGTGACCTGCTGATGGCTATTGATGGGCCCCTGTGGTGGGGTTTGGGGGTGACCTGCTGGCTATTGAGGGGGACCCCTGTGGTGGGGTTTGGAGGTGACTTGCTGCTTACGGGGTGGACCCCTTTTAGTGGGGGCGACCTGCTGCTGGCTATTGGGGAGACCCTGGTGGTGGGGTTTGAGGGCGACATGCTTGTGGTCGGGTTTTGGGAGGGCGTGACCTGCTGTCTATTGGGGGGGACCCTTGTGGTGGATGTGGGAGGAGACCTGCAAGCTATTGGGGGACCCCTGTGGTGGGATTTGGGGGTGACCTGCTTGTGGTGGGATGTGGGGAGGCGACCTGCATGTGAGGGGTGACCTGCTGCAGGCTATTTGGGGGGACCCCTGTGGTGAGATTTGAGGGCGACCTGCTTGTGGGGAGGCGACCTGCTTGTCGTGGAATGTGGGGAGGCGACCTGCTTGTCGTGGAATGTGGGGAGGCGACCTGCTTGTCGTGGAATGTGGGGAGGCGACCTGCTTGTCGTGGAATGTGGGGAGGCGACCTGCTTGTCGTGGAATGTGGGGAGGCGACCTGCTTGTCGTGGAATGTGGGGAGGCGACCTGCTTGTCGTTGAATGTGGGGAGGCGACCTGCTGCTGGCTATTGGGGGGATCCCGTGGTGGGATTTGGGGACGACCTGCTGCTTACAGATGGAACCCTTTTATTGGGGGGTGACCTGCTGCTTACTGGGGGATCCCTTTTATTGGGGGGCGACCTACTTATGGGTTGGGTTTGGGGGGGGGGGGCTGAAGAGGGTTTAAGCTGGGTGGGGGGTGGACATCGAAGGGGGTGTGTGCTGGGTGGGGGGGTCCACGTCCGATGGGGGTTCGTGCTGGGTGGGGGGGTCCACGTCTGATGGGGGTTTGTGCGGGGTGGGGGGTCTGCATCTGGGGGTTTCTGCTGGGTGGGGGGGTTCCGCATCCGGTGGGGGTTGTACGTCCGATGGGGGTTGGACGTCCGATGGGGGTTGGACGTCCGATGGGGGTTGGACGTCCGATGGGAGTTTAAGCTGGGGTGGCGTTCGATTGGAGGGGGTGTCTGATGGGATTTATGGTTGGGGCAGGGGGCGTCATATTTGGATTTACGCTTGAGGGGAGGGAATGTCTGGTGGGCTTTGGATTTATCTGCTGGTTAATGTGAGGTGGATGTTTCTGACCGGGGGAGCGAGGTTATGCTGTGTGGCCCGCTGGTTAATGTGAGGTGGAGGTTTCTGACTGGGGGAGCGAGGTTATGCTGTGTGGCCATGTGGTTGATGTGGGGGGGGGGGGGGGCTAAGGCTTCATTGGGGTACACAAAAAAAAATGAGTGTATGCTGCTTATGCTATGCAAAAAATAAATTTAGGTATTTCCCTGTAGAGGAGGCCACACCGCCAACTGGCACGAAGCTAATCCTTTTTAGCTTAATGTCAGTAGGAGGCAGACATGGGTCTGGACCACCCAGCCCAGTTTCTGACTTAGGTTTTGGGGGGGGGTTTTATTAACGATTCTCCTTTCTCTTTTTTTTTTTTCAGATACGGCTTTTGAGGGCGACAGTGGAATTGTCACTCTAATCTCCCACCTAGAATTGTCACTACCGTATCATCTGTGGTCTATGAGGCAAGGCCCTAACACATCTAGAGTGTTTGTGGTTCCCCAGAGGACGGTCCATGCCACGAATCCCCCTACCCTCTGGCCCCCCCAGAGCCAGATAGAGTAGGGAGGGAAGACGAATCCGTTATGTGCCAGCCGCCGAAAGGTCTGCGTCCAGGTTATTCCATGCCTATCTTCATCATCGGTCTGTGAAGAATGATGTGTGATCTTCAGGACACATATATCCTACCAGGCAGTGAGGGGGCTACTTTAAAAAAAAAATGGAAAGGACAGGACAAGTATGTCCTAGTTTGCCCCTGAGCAATATGGACGTCTCCTGGGGAAACCTTCCTATTCATGCAGCCTCCATGTTTTCCAGAGGCTCCTGTGACCCTGCTCTTAAAATATCCAGGCTTCGGTCTAGGCCTTCTCTGGTGGCCGGTCCACACCGCCAGTGCCCTGAACAATCATGCACGCCAACTTTCTAGTGTGTCCTACTCTGCACCTATCAGTTTAAGAGTACTTCGCTTCTGCAACAGAGGACTAAAGTCTGCCTCCCAAGAGATCTGCTGTTCAATTTTGGTTGTTTTGGAAATGTTCTGTCCAAAAAACCGACGGGACAACTCTCCGACCCGCCAGGAAAAGACGAGACCTTCCTTTAGGCCAACCCCCTCCTGGCATCCATGAACCCACCAGCACTGGTCTGCTAGGCCTGGATCTAGCAGACTCTCTTCGACATGATGGGGCGTTCCCACCTTGGATGTTTCTCAGGGTCGGCTGCCGTGTCCTTCACAATTCAAGGCCGGTATTATGATCTCTGGTCTGGGACACCGAAACCTCAGACATCGGAGGCAGGCCCGGGGGGGGGGAGAGCCACATAACTAACCGACAGTCCAGCCCGCAGGCACCAACAGCATACTACAGTTTTAAAATACTGTAGAAATGCATAAAATGAAACAAGCAAAGGCAGAAAGTTATTCAATGCAAAAAAATGCAGTTTTATAAAATTAGAAATGTTTCTATATCTAATGGTAAAATGATATTTATCCAGTATTTCTATAAGTAAAAGTCTGAGATTTCTGTGGGAAATGGTAATTTGTTCCTCCTAAACCAGTTCTGAATGTAAATAAAACATTGCTCTGATGAAGTCTCCACATTGTATTTTCGCCTTTCATTTCATGTGTAGGGCAGGACAAGCCCATGATGTATCTGTGTAACACATGGAAGGTGCTATAATAACAGCCTTAGGCTGGTTTCACACCAGCGTTCGGCAGGGCTGCGGATGGCAGCCTTCCTCCTCCGTTAAGGATACTTTCACACTAACGTCGCTTGCTGTACGTCTCAATGCGTCGTTTTGGAGAAAAAACGCATCTGGCAAAGTTGCCTGCATGATGCTTTTTTTTCTCCATAGACTTTCATTAGCGACACATTGGGACGGATTGCCACACGTCGCATCCGTCATGCGACAGATGCGTCGTGTTTTGGCGGACCGTCGGCACAAAAAAAGTTCCATGTAACGTTTTTTTGTGCGTCGAGTCCGCCATTTTCGACCGCGCATGCGTGGCCGAAACTCCGCCCCCTCCTCCCCGGAACTCACAATGGGCCACGGATGCGTTGTAAACCTGCCTTCGGTGCCCACGTTGTTCTACATAAAACACACTGTCCGTCGGGCCGACGGTTTGCGACGGCCCGTACCGACTGACTAGTGTGAAAGTAGCCTAAGCCCCGCTCACTGCCACAACTCTTCATTCAGTTCTGCCTACGTCTGCATGCGTCCTGCATACCCTATCTTTAATATTGGGTATGCAGGCCAAGCGGATGCCTCCGCATGCGTTGTTTTAACGCTGCGCCAACCGCAATAAAATGCAACATGTTGCGTTTGACGCAGTTCAGCGCATCTTCAAAATGAGGCATGCCTGCGTACCCAATGTTAAAGATAGGGGACGCATACAGACGTAGGCGGAGCTGAAGGAAGAGGCGCAGCAGTGGGCGGGGCTTATCGGAGGAAGAAGGCTGCCGAACGCTGGTGTGAAACCTGCCTGAGACAGGTAAACCACCTTTGAAACAATGTTCACATGTACAAGCTCTTAGCCCCTTTGTGGCGGGGCCAATTTTTTAAAATCTGACCAGTGTCACTTTATATAGTAATAACTCTGGAATGCTTCAACATCCCATTGATTTTGAGATTTTTTTTTTTTTTTGTGTTATATTAGTTTTTATGATAAAGGTAAACTTGAGTTGATATGTTTTGCTTTATTTTGTAAAAAATCTGAAATTTTACAAATTTTAAAAAATATAAATTTTTAATGATTTTCCCTTTAAGGCCGGAGTCACACTAGAGAGGAATACGGACGAGTGCTATGCGAGAAAAAAATCGCATAGCACTCGAACCAATGTTAATCTCCCATCACTTTTTTTTTCACGCCCATATTATATGTGCGAGTGAAATTGCAGTATGCTGTGATTTGCACCGTATATCAGCCGAGACTCGCCAATGAAAGTCTATTTGTGCAAGAAAAACTCGCACCACACGGGCCATCAGTGTGACTTGCGAGAAATACGCAACGGTGTCCTTTGAAAGGCTGACAATTCAGGTGCAGTATACAGTAAAATCACACTGATAGGTTACAATAGAATAGACATATACACACAGTATAGGTGTATATAAAATCTAAAGAGATACACTACAGACCAAAAGTTTGGACACCTTCTCATTTAAAGATTTTTCTGTATTTTCATGACTATGAAAATTGTACATTCACACTGAAGGCATCAAAACTATGAATTAACACATGTGGAATTATATACTTAACAAAAAAGTGTGAAACAACTGAAATTATGTGTTATATTCTAGGTTCTTCAAAGTAGCCACCTTTTTCTTTGATGACTGCTTTGCACACTCTTGGCATTCTCTTGATGAGCTGCAAGAGGTAGTCACTGGGAATGATTTTCACTTCACAAGTGTGCCCCGTCAGGTTTAATAAGTGGGATTTCTTGCCTTATAAATGGGTTTGGGACCATCAGTTGTGTTGTGCAGAAGTCTGGTGGATACACAGCTGATAGTCCTACTGAATAGACTGTTAGAATTTGTATTATAGCAGGAAAAAAGCAGCTAAGTAAAGAAAAACGAGTGGCCATCATTACTTTAAGAAATGAAGGTCAGTCAGTCCGAAAAATTGGGAAAACTTTGAAAGTGTCCCCAAGTGCAGTGGCAAAAACCACCAAGCGCTACTAAGAAACTGGCTCACATGAGGACCGTCCCAGGAAAGGAAGACCAAGAGTCACCTCTGCTTCTGAGGCTAAGTTTATCTGAGTCACCAGCCTGAGAAATAGCAGGTTTACAGCAGCTCAGATTAGAGACCAGGTCAATGCCACACAGAGTTCTAGCAGGAGACACATCTCTACAACAACTGTTAGGGCTTGTTTCCATTTGCGAGAAACACATCCGTATCTCGCATGTGGAAACCAAGCTGTGGCGCCGGCACTTTGGAGCGGAGCGTGCAGCTCCATGTGTTCCTATGCGGCCGCACGCTCCGCTCTGGAGTGCCGGTGCTACAGCTTGGTTTCCACATGCGAGATACGGACGTGTTTCTCGCAAATGGAAACAAGCCCTGGCTTAAGAGGAGACTTTGTGCAGCAGGCCTTCATGGTAAAATAGCTGCTAGGAAACCACTGCTAAGGACAGGCAACAAGCAGAAGAGACTTGTTTGGGCTAAATAACGCAAGGAATGGATATTAGACCAGTGGAAACCTGTGCTTTGGTCAGATGAGTCCAAATTTGAGATCTTTGGTTCCAACCACCGTGTCTTTGTACACAGAAAAGGTGAACGGATGGACTCTAAATGCCTGGTTTCCACCGTGAAGCATGGAGGAGGAGGTGTGATGGTGTGGGGGTGCTTTGCTGGTGACACTGTTGGGGATTTATTCAAAACTGAAGGCATACTGAACCAGCATGGCTACCACAGCATCTTGCAGCGGCATGCTATTCCATCCGGTTTGCGTTTAGTTGGACCATCATTTATTTTTCAACAGGACAATGACCCCAAACACACCTCCAGGCTGCGTAAGGGCTATTTGACCAAGAAGGAGAGTGATGGGGTGCTACGCCAGATGACCTGGCCTCCACAGTCACCAGACCTGAACCCAATCGAGATGGTTTGGGGTGAGCTGGACCGCAGAGTGAAGGCAAAAGGGCCAACAAGTGCTAAGCATCTCTGGGAACTCCTTCAAGATTGTTGGAAGACCATTCCCAGTGACTACCTCTTGAAGCTCATCAAGAGAATGCCAAGAGTGCAAAGCAGTCATCAAAGCAAAACGTGGCTACTTTGAAAAACCTAGAATATAAGACATATTTTCAGTTGCCTTACACTTTTATTAAGTATATAATTCCACATAGTTTTGATGCCTTCAGTGTGAATGTACAGTTTTCATAGTCATGAAAATACAGAAAAATCTTTAAATGAGGTGTGTCTAAACATTTGGTCTGTACTGTCTGTGTGTATGTATGTGTGTGTGTGTGTATATGTATATGTGTGTATATATATTATATAATATATCACACGGACAGCGGAATAGCTGATAGTTAATTTGTCGGCTTCTGTTAAATCATTGCAGAGGCTGACAGGATAGGAGACATTGTTTACATACAGTAAACCATTGCAGAACAGTTAGACTTATATAGGTCAGTGACTAATACGGTTAGTAGTGTGTGTGTGTTTGTGTGTGTGTAAAATTTGGGGCCTGTATGTATTTAATAATGTTTTCACTGAAAAAACTGGCGTGGGCTCCCGCACAATTTTCTGTGCCACAGAGGGAAAGCCAGTGACTGAGGACAGATATTATAGCCTAGAGAGGGACCATGGTTATTGCCACCCCAGAAAAGGTGCATCTGTAAGATGCGCCAATTCTGGCACTAAGCCTCTGTCTTCTCACTGCCCTGTAGCGGTGGCATATGGGGTAATAAGGGGTTAATGTCACCTTTGTATTGTAAGGTGACATTAGGCCAGATTAGTAATGGAGAGATGTCTGATAGATGCCTCTCCATTACTAACCTGTGGGCTTGATGTTACTTGACAATAAAAAGGTGACATCAACCGCACAATTATGAACCCCTCTGCTACAGGGCAAGTGGGAAGAGCGAGGCTAAGTGCCAGAATTGGCACATCTATAAGATGCGCCATTTCTGCGACGGCTGTCAGCTGATGGTTTTTAGCCTGTGGGGCTGCCAATATCCATGGTCTCTTCACAGGCTCTAAATATCAGCCTACAGCTGTCTGCCTAGCATTTGCTGGTTGGATTTTATGTCAATATTTTGTGTCCCCCTGTAAAATAGCCAGTAAAGGCTAAGCAAACAGCTGTGAGCTGATATTAATATCCTGGGAACCTTTATGGTTATTGGCTCCTTTCCAGAATAGTAACATCAGCTGTCAGCTTTCCCACTGCTGGTTATGAAAATTATGCGGGAGCCCATGCAGGTTTTATTTTTTGAAAAATAAACATATTGCATTTCATGCAGGTTTCTTAGTTGTTTTTTTTACAGCATATGTAGGTTAATTATGTTAATGCTCCTACATGGGTGTGTGTGTGTCTTTAGTTAATATTAATGAGGGTATCTCATGAAGAGTTTGAATAAGGAAATGCATCAAATTCCTTTATTTATTTTTTTTAATATATCTTTATTTAGCGCTCACGATTTACAGAAACGCATCAAATCCGCATAAAAAAGTACAGAATTTCCACTGCGTTTTCTGCTAAGAGACGCACTAACCATGCAGACATTTCCTCAAACAAATCTGCAACGTGCGCACATAGCCTTAACCATTATGCGTCCATATTCATTAATGAGCAGAACCACGTGACCGCTGAACACAGGAAGAGCTGCCCGGAGACCATCGGACATGCAGGGACCGTGCCAGGAGCAGGTGAGTATGTGACAGCCGCCGCTTCCCCGCCGACAATGACTCGAGTATAAGCCGAGAGGGTCTCTTTCTGCCCAAAAAAATGTCGGCTTATACGCGAGTATATACGGTACAGCACTCTAGAAGGGTGTGTATAAGGGCATATAGGTGCTGGTGGTACTATATATGGGGAAAACCTGGTGACAGGTTCACTTTAAGAAACCTATGGAACTAGGTTAAAATTAGCATTTTTTTGGATGGTGAAAAACTTGTAATTTAAATATTGATGGTGGCTGAACTGCAGGTGGTCTGTGTCGCTTCATATTAAGGCCGGGGTCACACTAGCGTAGAATACGGACGAGCGCTATGTGAGAAAGCATCGCATGGCACTCGGACCAGTGTTAACCTATGGGGCAGATCACATCTGTGATTATTTTTTCATGCCAAATCAGCATACGAGAACAATCGCAGCATATATACCTGACAGGGGCCCATACAGTCTATATCTACAATAATATATACCTGACGGGCCCATACATTCTGATATCATCACTAATATATATACCTGACGGGGGCCCATACATACTGATATCATCACTAATATATACCTGACAGAGGCCCATACATTCTGATACCATCACTAATATATACCTGACAGGAGCCCATACATTCTGATATCATCACTAATATACACCTGACAGGGGCCCATACATTCTGATACCATCACTAATATATATACCTGACGGGGCCCATACATTCTGATATCATCACTAATATATACCTGACAGGGGCCCTTACATTCTGATACATCACTAATATATACCTGACAGGAGCCCATACATTCTGATACATCACTAATATATACCTGACAGGAGCCCATACATTCTGATATCATCACTAATATATACCTGACAGGAGCCCATACATTCTGATATCATCACTAATATATACCTGACAGGAGCCCTTACATTCTGATACATCACTAATATATACCTGACAGGGACCCATACATTCTGATACCATCACTAATATATACCTGACAGGAGCCCATACATTCTGATATCATCACTAATATATACCTGACGGGAGCCCATACATTCTGATACCATCACTAATATATACCTGACAGGAGCCCATACATTCTGATATCATCACTAATATATACCTGACAGGGGCCCATACATTCTGATATCATCACTAATATATACCTGACAGAGGCCCATACATTCTGATACCATCACTAATATATACCTGACAGGAGCCCATACATTCTGATATTATCAGTAATATATACCTGACAGGAGCCCATACATTCTGATACCATCACTAATATATACCTGACAGGAGCCCGTACATTCTGATATCATCACTAATATACACCTGACAGGGGCCCATACATTCTGATACCATCACTAATATATATACCTGACGGGGCCCATACATTCTGATATCATCACTAATATATACCTGACAGGGGCCCTTACATTCTGATACATCACTAATATATACCTGACAGGGGCCCTTACATTCTGATACATCACTAATATATACCTGACAGGAGCCCATACATTCTGATATCATCACTAATCTATACCTGACAGGAGCCCATACATTCTGATATCATCAGTAATATATACCTGACAGGAGCCCATACATTCTGATATCATCACTAATATATACCTGACAGGGGCCCTTACATTCTGATACATCACTAATATATACCTGACAGGAGCCCATACATTCTGATATCATCACTAATATATACCTGACAGAGGCCCATACATTCTGATATCATCACTAATATATACCTGACAGGAGCCCATACATTCTGATATCATCACTAATATATACCTGACAGGAGCCCATACATTCTGATACCATCACTAATATATACCTGACAGGAGCCCATACATTCTGATATCATCACTAATATATATACCTGACGGGGCCCATACATTCTGATATCATCACTAATATATATACCTGACAGGAGCCCATACATTCTGATATCATCACTAATATATATACCTGACAGGAGCCCATACATTCTGATATCATCACTAATATATACCTGACAGGGGCCCATACATTCTGATATCATCACTAATATATATACCTGACAGGAGCCCATACATTCTGATATCATCACTAATATATACCTGACAGGAGCCCATACATTCTGATATCATCACTAATATATATACCTGACGGGGCCCATACATTCTGATATCATCACTAATATATATACCTGACAGGAGCCCATACATTCTGATACATCACTAATATATACCTGACAGGGGCCCATACATTCTGATATCATCACTAATATATACCTGACAGGAGCCCATACATTCTGATATCATCACTAATATATATACCTGACGGGGCCCATACATTCTGATATCATCACTAATATATATACCTGACGGGGCCCATACATTCTGATATCATCACTAATATATATACCTGACGGGGCCCATACATTCTGATATCATCACTAATATATACCTGACGGGGCCCACACATTCTGATATCATCACTAATATATATACCTGACGGGGCCCATACATTCTGATATCATCACTAATATATACCTGACAGGGGCCCATACATTCTGATATCATCACTAATATATACCTGACAGGGGCCCATACAGTCTATATCTACAATAATATATACCTGACAGGGGCCCATACATTCTGATATCACTAATATATACCTGACAGGAGCCCATACATTCTGATATCATCACTAATATATACCTGACAGGAGCCCATACATTCTATATCTACAATAATATATACCTGACAGGGGCCCATACATTCTGATATCACTAATATATACCTGACAGGGGCCCATACATTCTGATACCATCACTAATATATACCTGACAGGGGCCCATACAGTCTATATCTACAATAATATATACCTGACAGGGGCCCATACATTCTGATATCATCACGAATATATACCTGACAGGAGCCCATACATTCTGATACCATCACTAATATATATACCTGACAGGAGCCCATACATTCTGATATCATCACTAATATATACCGGACAGGGGCCCATACAGTCTATATCTACAATAATATATACCTGACAGGGGCCCATACATTCTGATATCACTAATATATACCTGACAGGGGCCCATACATTCTGATACCATCACTAATATATACCTGACAGGGGCCCATACAGTCTATATCTACAATAATATATACCTGACAGGGGCCCATACATTCTGATATCACTAATATATACCTGACAGGGGCCCATACATTCTGATACCATCACTAATAAATACCTGACAGGAGCCCATACATTCTGATACCATCACTAATATATATACCTGACAGGAGCCCATACATTCTGATATCATCACTAATATATATACCTGACAGGAGCCCATACATTCTGATATCATCACTAATATATACCTGACAGGAGCCCATACATTCTGATATCACTAATATATACCTGACAGGAGCCCGTACATTCTGATATCATCACTAATATATATACCTGACGGGGCCCATACATTCTGATATCATCACTAATATATATACCTGACGGGGCCCATACATTCTGATATCACCACTAATATATACCTGACAGGGGCCCATACATTCTGATATCACTAATATATACCTGACAGGGGCCCCTACATTCTTATACCATCACTAATATATACCTGACAGGGGCCCATACAGTCTATATCTACAATAATATATACCTGACAGGGGCCCATACATTCTGATATCACTAATATATACCTGACAGGGGCCCATACATTCTGATACCATCACTAATAAATACCTGACAGGAGCCCATACATTCTGATATCACTAATATATACCTGACAGGAGCCCGTACATTCTGATATCATCACGAATATATACCTGACAGGAGCCCATACATTCTGATACCATCACTAATAAATACCTGACAGGAGCCCATACATTCTGATATCACTAATATATACCTGACAGGAGCCCGTACATTCTGATATCATCACTAATATACACCTGACAGGAGCCCATACATTCTGATATCACTAATATATACCTGACAGGAGCCCGTACATTCTGATATCATCACTAATATATATACCTGACGGGGCCCATACATTCTGATATCATCACTAATATATATACCTGACAGGGGCACATACATTCTGATATCACTAATATATACCTGACAGGGGCCCATACATTCTGATACCATCACTAATATATACCTGACAGGGGCCCATACAGTCTATATCTACAATAATATATACCTGACAGGGGCCCATACATTCTGATACCATCACTAATATATATACCTGACAGGAGCCCATACATTCTGATATCATCACTAATATATACCTGACGGGGCCCATACATTCTGATATCATCACTAATATATATACCTGACAGGGGCCCATACATTCTGATATCACTAATATATACCTGACAGGGGCCCATACATTCTGATACCATCACTAATATATACCTGACAGGGGCCCATACATTCTGATATCATCACTAATATATACCTGACAGGGGCCCATACAATCTGATACCATCACTAATATATACCTGACAGGAGCCCGTACAGTCTGTATCTACAATAATATATACCTGACAGGGGCCCATACATTCTGATATCCAGTAATATATACCTGACAGGAGCCCATACATTCTGATATCATCAGTAATATATACCTGACAGGAGCCCATACATTCTGATACCATCACTAATATATACCTGACAGGGGCCCGTACATTCTGATATCATCACTAATATATACCTGACAGGGGCCCATACATTCTGATATCATCACTAATATATACCTGACAGGAGCCCATACATTCTGATATCATCACTAATATATACCTGACAGGAGCCCATACATTCTGATATCATCACTAATATATACCTGACAGGAGCCCGTACATTCTGATACCATCAGTAATATATACCTGACAGGAGCCCATACATTCTGATATCATCAGTAATATATACCTGACAGGGCCCATACATTCTGATATCATCACTAATATATACCTGACAGGAGCCCATACATTCTGATATCATCAGTAATATATACCTGACAGGAGCCCATACATTCTGATATCATCACTAATATATACCTGACAGAGGCCCATACATTCTGATACCATCACTAATATATACCTGACAGAAGCCCATACATTCTGATATCACTAATATATACCTGACAGGAGCCCATACATTCTGATATCATCAGTAATATATACCTGACAGGAGCCCATACATTCTGATATCATCAGTAATATATACCTGACAGGGGCCCATACATTCTGATATCATCACTAATATATACCTGACAGAGGCCCATACAATCTGATACCATCACTAATATATACCTGACAGGGGACCATACAGTCTATATCTACAATAATATATACCTGACAGGGGCCCATACAATCTGATATCATCACTAATATATACCTGACAGGAGCCCATACATTCTGATATCATCACTAATATATACCTGACAGGGGCCCATACATTCTGATATCATCACTAATATATTGTTATGACCCCAGTGGACAGGGTCTCAGAGGAACGTGTAAGTCTGCGAGATACAAAAATCCAGCTCATAGGACTGTGGTAACTGGGTTGACCAAATAGCTACTCCTAAAGCCAACACTAGAAGTAGCCGGGGATCATGCCTACGGTGATCGCTAGATGACTCGCGCCAGCCGGAGAATCTAACTACCCCTAGGAGAAGAAAACAAAGACCTCTCTTGCCTCCAGAGAAAGGGACCCCAAAGCAAGATGCAAGCCCCCCACAAATAATAACGGTGAGGTAAGAGGAAATGACAAACACAGAAATGAACCAGGTTCAGCAAAGAGAGGCCAGCTTACTAATAGCAGAATAAAGCAAGATAACTTATCTGGTCAACAAAAACCCTATAAAAATCCACGCTGGAGATTCAAGAACCCCCGAACCGTCTAACGGTCCGGGGGGAGAACACCAGCCCCCTAGAGCTTCCAGCAAAGGTCAGGATACAGATTCGAACAAGCTGGACAAAAATACAAAACAAAACCAAAGCAAAAAGCAAGGAAGCAGACTTAGCTTGAAATACAGGAACCAGGATCAAAGGACAAGAGCACAACAGATTAGCTCTGATTTCAACGATGCCAGGCATTGAACTGAAGGTCTACGGAGCTTAAATAGCAACGCCCCTGAACTAACGGCCCAGGTGAGGAAATAGGAAAAGACAGACGCTCCAGAGTCAAATCACTAATGACCACTAGAGGGAGCAAAAAGCAAAATCACAACAGTACCCCCCCCTTAGTGAGGGGTCACCGAACCCTCACCACGACCACCAGGGCGATCAGGATGAGCGGCGTGAAAGGCACGAACTAAATCGGCCGCATGAACATCAGAGGCGACCACCCAGGAATTATCTTCCTGACCATAGCCCTTCCACTTGACCAGGTACTGAAGCCTCCGCCTGGAGAGACGAGAATCCAAGATCTTCTCCACCACGTACTCCAACTCGCCCTCAACCAACACTGGAGCAGGAGGCTCAGCAGAAGGAACCACAGGCACAACGTACCGCCGCAACAAGGACCTATGAAACACGTTGTGGATAGCAAACGACACAGGAAGATCCAGGCGAAAGGATACAGGATTAAGAATTTCCAATATCCTGTAAGGACCAATAAAACGAGGTTTAAATTTGGGAGAGGAAACCTTCATAGGAACAAAGCGGGAAGAAAGCCACACCAAATCCCCAACACGTAGTCGGGGACCCACACCGCGGCGGCGGTTGGCAAAGCGCTGAGCCCTTTCCTGTGACAACTTCAAGTTGTCCACCACAAGATTCCAGATCCGCTGCAACCTATCCACCACAGAATCCACCCCAGGGCAGTCAGAAGGTTCCACATGACCCGAAGAAAAACGAGGGTGGAAACCAGAGTTGCAGAAAAACGGCGAAACCAAGGTGGCAGAACTAGCCCGATTATTAAGGGCAAACTCAGCTAACGGCAAGAAGGTCACCCAATCGTCCTGATCAGCAGAGACAAAACACCTCAAATAAGCCTCCAAAGTCTGATTAGTTCGCTCCGTCTGTCCATTAGTCTGAGGATGGAAAGCAGACGAAAACGACAAGTCAATGCCCATCCTACCACAAAAGGATCGCCAGAATCTGGAAACGAACTGGGAACCTCTGTCTGACACAATATTCTCAGGTATGCCGTGCAAACGAACCACGTTCTGGAAAAACACAGGAACCAGATCGGAAGAGGAAGGCAGCTTAGGCAAAGGAACCAAATGGACCATCTTGGAGAAGCGATCACATATAACCCAGATAACAGACATGCCTTGAGACACCGGAAGATCAGAAATGAAATCCATGGAGATATGTGTCCAAGGTCTCCTAGGGACAGGCAAGGGCAAGAGCAACCCGCTGGCACGAGAACAGCAAGGCTTAGCTCGAGCACAAGTCCCACAGGACTGTACAAATGACCGCACATCCCTAGACAAGGAAGGCCACCAAAAGGATCTGGCCACCAGATCTCTGGTGCCAAAAATTCCTGGGTGACCTGCCAACACCGAGGAATGAACCTCGGAAATGACTCTGCTGGTCCACTTATCAGGCACAAACAGTCTGTCAGGTGGACAAGAATCAGGCCTATCAGTCTGAAATCTCTGCAACACACGTCGCAGATCTGGAGAAATAGCTGACAAGATAATACCATCCTTAAGAATACCAACAGGTTCAGCGACTCCAGGAGCATCAGGCACAAAGCTCCTGGAAAGAGCATCGGCCTTCACATTCTTTGAACCTGGTAAATACGAGACAACAAAGTCAAAACGGGAGAAAAACAATGACCAGCGGGCCTGTCTGGGATTCAGGCGTTTAGCAGACTCGAGATACATCAGATTTTTGTGATCAGTCAAGACCACCACACGATGCTTAGCACCCTCGAGGCAATGACGCCACTCCTCAAATGCCCATTTCATGGCCAACAACTCCCGATTGCCCACATCATAATTTCGCTCCGCAGGCGAAAACTTCCTAGAGAAAAAGGCGCAAGGTCTCATGACAGAGCAACCAGGGCCTCTCTGCGACAAAACGGCCCCTGCTCCAATCTCTGAAGCATCCACCTCAACTTGAAAGGGAAGCGAGACATCAGGCTGGCACAAAACAGGCGCCGAAGTAAACCGACGTTTCAACTCCTGGAAAGCCTCCACGGCAGCAGGAGCCCAATTAACCACATCGGAGCCCTTCTTGGTCATATCCGTCAAAGGTTTCACAATGCTAGAAAAGTTAGCGATAAAACGACGGTAGAAGTTAGCGAAACCCAAGAACTTCTGAAGACTCTTAACTGACGAGGGCTGAGTCCAATCAAGAATAGCTCGGACCTTGACTGGGTCCATCTCCACAGCAGAAGGGGAAAAAATGAACCCCAAAAAGGGAACCTTCTGTACACCAAAAAGACACTTTGAGCCCTTGACAAACAAAGAATTTTCACGCAAAATTTTAAAGACCATCCTGACCTGCTCCACATGCGAGTCCCAATTATCAGAAAAAAACAGAATATCATCCAGATAAACGATCAAAAATTTATCCAGATAGTTCCGGAAAATGTCATGCATAAAGGACTGAAAAACTGAAGGGGCATTAGAGAGCCCAAAAGGCATCACCAAGTACTCAAAATGACCTTCGGGCGTATTGAATGCGGTTTTCCATTCATCCCCTTGCTTAATGCGCACAAGGTTGTACGCACCACGAAGGTCTATCTTGGTAAACCACTTGGCACCCTTAATCCGGGCAAACAAGTCAGACAACAGCGGCAAAGGATACTGAAATTTGACAGTGATCTTATTTAAAAGCCGATAGTCAATACAAGGCCTCAAAGATCCGTCCTTTTTAGCCACAAAAAAGAATCCCGCACCAAGAGGGGAAGAAGACGGACGGATGTGTCCTTTCTCCAGAGACTCCTTGATATATGAACGCATAGCGGTATGTTCAGGTATCGACAGATTAAACAGTCTTCCCTTAGGAAATTTACTGCCTGGAATCAAATCTATTGCACAGTCACATTCCCTATGAGGAGGCAATGCACTGGACCTGGACTCGCTAAAGACATCCTGATAATCAGACAAATACTCCGGAACTTCCGAAGGCGTAGAAGAAGCAATAGACACAGGCAGGGAATCCTCATGAATACCAAGACAGCCCCAACTAGACACTGACATAGCCTTCCAGTCAAGGACTGGATTATGGGTCTGTAACCATGGCAGCCCCAAAACAACCAAATCATGCATTTTATGTAGAACGAGAAAACGTATCACCTCGCGGTGTTCAGGAGTCATGCACATGGTAACCTGTGTCCAATACTGCGGCTTATTTTCTGCCAATGGCGTAGCATCAATACCCCTAAGAGGGATAGGATTTTCTAATGGTTCAAGAATAAAACCACAGCGCTTAGCAAATGAGAGATCCATAAGGGTACCGTCACACATTGAAATTTTCATCGCTGCGACGGCACGATCCGTGACGTCGCAGCGATCGTATGAATATCGCTCCAGCGTCGTAGACTGCGGTCACACGTTGCAATCACGGCGCTGGAGCGATGCCGAAGTCCCCGGGTAACCAGGGTAAACATCGGGTAACTAAGCGCAGGGCCGCGCTTAGTAACCCGATGTTTACCCTGGTTACCAGCGTAAACGTAAAAAAACAAACAGTACATACTCACCCGTCGGTGTCCTTCAGGTCCCTTGCCGTCTGCTTCCTGCTCTGAGTGCAGCTGTACAGTGAGAGCAGATCGCAGCACCGCTGTGATCTGCTCTCACTTTCCGGCCGGCACTCAGAGCAGGAAGCAGACGGCAAGGGACCTGAAGGACACCGACGGGTGAGCATGTACGGTTTGTTTTTTTACGTTTACGCTTGTAACCAGGGTAAACATCGGGTTACTAAGCGCGGCCCTGCGCTTAGTTACCCGATGTTTACCCTGGTTACAAGCGAAGACATCGCTGGATCGCTGTCACACACAACGATCCAGCGATGTCAGCGGGTGATCAAGCGACGAAAGAAAGTTCCATACGATCTGCTACGACGTACAATTCTCAGCAGGATCCCTGATCGCTGCTGCGTGTCAGACACTGCGATATCGTAACGATATCGCTAGAACGTCACGAATCGTAACGTCGTAGCGATGGAAATTTCAATGTGTGACGGTACCCTAAGACTCAGGGCAGCACCTGAATCTACAAACGCCATGACAGGATAAGATGACAATGAGCAAATCAAAGTTACAGACAGAATAAACTTAGGATGCAAATTACCAACGGTGACAGGACTAACAACCTTAGATATACGTTTAGAGCATGCTGAGATAACATGTGTAGAATCACCACAGTAGTAGCACAAGCCATTCCGACGTCTATGAATTTTCCTCTCATTTCGAGTCAGGATTCTATCACATTGTATCAAATCAGGTGTCCGTTCAGACAACACCATGAGGGAATTTGCGGTTTTTCTATCACATTGCATCACATCAGGTGTCTGTTCAGACAACAACATGAGGGAATTTGCGGTTTTGCGCTCCCGCAACCGCCGGTCAATTTGAATAGCCAGGGACATGGTATCATTCAGACCTGTGGGAATGGGAAAAAACCCACCATAACATTCTTAATGGCCTCAGAAAGGCCATTTCTAAAATTAGCGGCCAGTGCACACTCGTTCCAATGTGTCAGCACGGACCATTTCCGAAATTTTTGGCAATACACCTCAGCCTCGTCCTGGCCCTGAGACATAGCCAGCAAGGCTTTCTCTGCCTGAATCTCAAGATTGGGTTCCTCATAAAGTAAACCGAGCGCCAGAAAAAACGCATCAATATCGGCCAATGCCGGATCTCCTGGCGCCAACGAAAAAGCCCAATCTTGAGGGTCACCCCGTAAGAATGAAATAACAATTTTTACTTGTTGAGCAGAGTCTCCAGACGAACAAGGTTTCAGGGACAAAAACAATTTACAATTATTCCTGAAATTCCTAAACTTAAATCGGTCTCCTGAAAACAGTTCAGGAATCGGAATCTTGGGTTCAGACCTAGGATTTCTGGTAACATAATCTTGTATACCCTGCACACGAGCGGCAAGCTGGTCCACACTTGTAATCAAGGTCTGGACATTCATGTCTGCAGCAAGCTTAAGCCACTCTGAGGTAAAGGGGAAAAGAAAAAAAAAAAAAAAATGAGAGAGGAAAAAAAAAAAACTCAAAATTTTCTTTCTTATAATCCCACTTCTGCAATGCATTAAACATTTAATACGGGCCTGGCATACTGTTATGACCCCAGTGGACAGGGTCTCAGAGGAACGTGTAAGTCTGCGAGATACAAAAATCCAGCTCATAGGACTGTGGTAACTGGGTTGACCAAATAGCTACTCCTAACGCCAACACTAGAAGTAGCCGGGGATCATGCCTACGGTGATCGCTAGATGACTCGCGCCAGCCGGAGAATCTAACTACCCCTAGGAGAAGAAAACAAAGACCTCTCTTGCCTCCAGAGAAAGGGACCCCAAAGCAAGATACAAGCCCCCCACAAATAATAACGGTGAGGTAAGAGGAAATGACAAACACAGAAATGAACCAGGTTCAGCAAAGAGAGGCCAGCTTACTAATAGCAGAATAAAGCAAGATAACTTATCTGGTCAACAAAAACCCTATAAAAATCCACGCTGGAGATTCAAGAACCCCCGAACCGTCTAACGGTCCGGGGGGAGAACACCAGCCCCCTAGAGCTTCCAGCAAAGGTCAGGATACAGATTCCAACAAGCTGGACAAAAATACAAAACAAAACCAAAGCAAAAAGCAAGGAAGCAGACTTAGCTTGAAATACAGGAACCAGGATCAAAGGACAAGAGCACAACAGATTAGCTCTGATTTCAACGATGCCAGGCATTGAACTGAAGGTCCACGGAGCTTAAATAGCAACGCCCCTGAACTAACGGCCCAGGTGAGGAAATAGGAAAAGACAGACGCTCCAGAGTCAAATCACTAATGACCACTAGAGGGAGCAAAAAGCAAAATCACAACATATATATACCTGACAGAGGCCCATACATTCTGATACCATCACTAATATATACCTGACAGGGGCCCATACATTCTGATATCATCACTAATATATACCTGACAGGGGCCCATACATTCTGATACCATCACTAATATATACCTGACAGGAGCCCATACATTCTGATATCATCACTAATATATACCTGACAGGAGCCCACACATTCTGATATCATCACTAATATATACCTGACAGGAGCCCATACATTCTGATACCATCACTAATATATACCTGACAGGAGCCCATACATTCTGATATTATCACTAATATACACCTCACAGGAGCCCATACATTCTGATATCATCACTAATATATACCTGACAGGAGCCCGTACAGTCTATATCTACAATAATATATATCTGACAGGAGTCCGTACAGTCTATATCTACAAAAATATATACCTGACAGGAGCCCGTACAGTCTGTATCTACAATAATATATACCAGGAAGGAGCCCATACACTCTAGCATCTTCAGTAGTGAGCCGGCTAGAGTGTATGGGCTGCAGTCAGGGAACCAGGAAGGAGCCCATACACTCTAGCATCTTCACAGTGAGCCGCCTAGAGTGTATGGGCTGCAGTCAGGACCTGGAAGGAGCCCATACACTCTAGGCTCAACCCCGCCATATGTGGCTGAGCCTTTTTCTTCCCACAATGCACCAGAATCTAGGAGGCGTGATCAGCATGAACAGGTCATAGTTACGCTGCCAGGCCAGCCGCGGTGCGCAGGCGTAAGCGTCTTTGTTATGTGGCGTTTTTTCTCTCAATAACTTTATTGCTAACGTGACAAAGAACATTTGTAGAGAAGGATGACTAGGAGGGTCCGGTTGCCTAGCAACCTGCTGGGAAGAAGCTTAATACTAGCCTGCAAGTTGTTAGTAATGCATACCATCCAACTTTCAAAGGCTAAGTGCACACGTAGGAAATGTAGTGCAGAATTTTCTGCACAAAATCTGCATCTCCTGGCAGAATCTGCAGCTGCAGATTTGCCGTGGTTTTTATGCGAATTTTGTGTGGATTTGCGGGGGAATTGATGCGGATTTTGTGCGAATTTTCTGCAGTTTTTGCCACTGTGGATTTCTATCATGGAGGGGTGCAGAAACGCTGCAGATCCGCACAAAAGAAGTGACATGCACTTCTTTTAAATCCGCAGCAATTCCGCACTGTTTTTTCTGCACAACTTTTTTTTTTAGCCATTGATTTACATTGTACTGTAAATCACAGTGCAGTTCTGCAGTGTTTCTGCGCTGAAAAATCCGCTGCGGATCAGCAGCAAATCTGCATCGTGTGTACATAGCCTTAGAATGCAAAGAGGGAATAAGGCAGCAGCGCGGCAAATTTTAGACCACGCCCCTGACCACACCCATTTCACAACTCGTCACACCCATATCCATGCCCCAAACCACATCCATTTAGGCCTCTTTCACATTTCCGTCGGTACGGAGCCGTCGCAAACCGTCGGCCCAACATACCGACGGATGTTGTGCACAATTGTGCACAACATTGGCAGTGGATGCAGTTTTCAGACGCATCCGCTGCCCATTATGAGTTCCGGGGAGGAGGGGGCGGAGTTCCGGCCACGCATGCGCGGTCGGAAATGGCGGATTCGACGGACGAAAAACCGTTCCCTTGAACGTTTTTTTCGTCACGACGGGCCGCAAAATCACGACGCATCCGTTGCAAGACGGATGCGACGTGCCCATTCGTCGCAATCCGTCGTCAATAAAAGTGTATGGCAAAAAAACGGATCCTGCGGGCACATTTCCAGGATCTGTTTTTTTGCCATAACGATGGATTGCGACGGATGCAAAAAAACCGAAGTGTGAAAGAGGCCTAAGCGCTGCTGATCACACTGTTTCATAAACAATAATTATAAACAGAAAAAATATGGCCACACAGTGCTCCACACTGTGTAATGGCCTCACATGATGCTCCATACTGTATACTGGCCACACAGTGCTCCATACTGTATAATGGCCACACATGATACTCCATACTGTATAATGGCCTCACATGATGCTCCATACTGTATAATGGCCACACATGATGCTCCATCTATATGTATAATTGTCTAAGGGTTTTTCTGTCTGTCTGTCCTGGAAATCCCGCGTCTCTGATTGGTCGAGGCCGCCAGGCACGATTCTGACCCTATTTCGGCAGCAGCTCTCCCTGCGCTAGCTAAGGCTACTTTCACACTAGTGTCGTTCGACGCACGTCGCAATGCGTCGTTTTGGAGAAAAAACGCATCCTGCAAAGTTGCTGGCAGGATGCGTTTTTTCTCCATAGACTTTCATTAGCGACGCATTGCGACGAATTGCCACACGTCGCATCCGTCGTGCGACGGATGTGTTGTGTTTTGGCAGACCGTCGGCACAAAAAAAGTTCCATGTAACTTTTTTTGTGCGTCGAGTCCGCCATTTTCGACCGCGCATGCGCGGCCGAAACTCCGCCCCCTCCTCCCCGGAACTCACAATGGGCAGCGGATGCGTTGTAAAACTGCATCCGCTGCCCACGTTGTGCTACATTAACACACTGTCCGTCGGTACGTCGGGCCGACGGTTTGCGACGGCCCGTACCAACGGACTAGTGTGAAAGTAGCCTAAGTCCGAAGCAGAATGCGGCGAGCAGGGAGGAGCCAGGTCTCTTATACTCGTGATGATGCTGTGCGGCCAGCCAATCACTGCATGACCACAATAAAGATGGCTGCAGCGTTTCATGGCCTGCAGACAATCCCTGCAGTGTGATTGGGTCTCTAAAGTCTGCCAAAAATGCTGGGTGGAGACACCAGTTCCCGCCGAGTAATCCCGGAAATGATCGATGCTCGCCAAGTACACCGAGCATAGGGATACTCGGGCGAGTAAGGAGAAGTGGCGAGCACGTTCGTCTTTGTTTTCCTCCATGCTGTTGTGTCAGTGCAGCGCCCCAGAGTCCTGGTCATTGCAGTACTGATGCTCCGCCGCTAAGGGGGGCTATGGTACGTCTGATGGCACTGAAGGAGTTCACCTGACCAGGTATCACAGACACCAATACACTTCACAGTCTGGCCTCCAGGGGGAGCTAAGGGTGCTATGTATTAGGCCACTCCTCACAGTCTGGTAAAACTGGGGAAGTTAGTTAGAAGCTGACTGGGTTGGAACCAGGCAACATCCTGTGGCAGAGGGTGTTGCAGGGGAAGATTCAGGGGGGTCCCTGTCAGGGGTGGGATCCTGACAGAGGCCCAGCGAACAGAAAGAACATTACGGGACCATGCCTGCACTTCATCGCGACGGTACCCCAAGAAAGGACAAGAAGCGAGGTTTATTGTGCTGAGTGAGAAACGAGATCAACGCAACAAGGAGAAACACCAGTAGGAGTCGTGCTGTAAGACGAGGCAATATCCTACTGAGGCGCGTAGCTGGTGGCCGGAACGCCGAGGAAGTATTGAGCTCCAGGCCTTACTTCAAACCTACAAAAAAAGGTTGCACTCTATCGTGCCAAAGCATGTCTAATATGAAATACATGAAATTTGAATAGCAAAATGGCTTTTGAACATTAGAAAAATATTTAAGAGCCGCTTTGCACAGAATTTGATTTAATCAAATAGTGTGAGCCCATCAACCATCGTCAAGGTGGTCTCATTAAACTGATGGGTACCTGACCTCCCTGTCCAAATGTGAACACTTAGTGAAGGCTAATGTCTGTATGCTTGGGTGAATATGGACACCTCTCTCAGCAAAGCCTACATATGGGTTGGCCGGAACCAAGTGTGACTAGATGTAATTAAAAACCAGATGGTGAGGGGAGGAGTGCTCAGTCAGTAAGCTAACATAGAAATGACAGAAAAAAGACTGGCACATCCAAACTGGTGTGAATAGGTGCATACCAGGAGCAGCTACCTCCATATATAATATACAAAAAAAGGTTGCACTCTATCGTGCCAAAGCATGTCTAATATGAAATACATGAAATTTGAATAGCAAAATGGCTTTTGAACATTAGAAAAATATTTAAGAGACGCTTTGCACAGAATTTGATTTAATCAAATAGTGTGAGCCCATCAACCATCGTCAAGGTGGTCTCATTAAACTGATGGGTACCTGACCTCCCTGTCCAAATGTGAACACTTACCGAAGGCTAATGTCTGTATGCTTGGGTGAATATGGACACCTCTCTCAGCAAAGCCTACATATGGGTTGGCCGGAACCAAGTGTGACTAGATGTAATTAAAAACCAGATGGTGAGGGGAGGAGTGCTCAGTCAGTAAGCTAACATAGAAATGACAGAAAAAAGACTGGCACATCCAAACTAGTGTGAATAGGTGCATACCAGGAGCAGCTACCTCCATATATAATATACAAAAAAAGGTTGCACTCTATCGTGCCAAAGCATGTCTAATATGAAATACATGAAATTTGAATAGCAAAATTTGTTTGTTTTTAATTACATCTAGTCACACTTGGTTCCGGCCAACCCATATGTAGGCTTTGCTGAGAGAGGTGTCCATATTCACCCAAGCATACAGACATTAGCCTTCGGTAAGTGTTCACATTTGGACAGGGAGGTCAGGTACCCATCAGTTTAATGAGACCACCTTGACGATGGTTGATGGGCTCACACTATTTGATTAAATCAAATTCTGTGCAAAGCGTCTCTTAAATATTTTTCTAATGTTCAAAAGCCATTTTGCTATTCAAATTTCATGTATTTCATATTAGACATGCTTTGGCACGATAGAGTGCAACCTTTTTTTGTATATTATATATGGAGGTAGCTGCTCCTGGTATGCACCTATTCACACTAGTTTGGATGTGCCAGTCTTTTTTCTGTCATTTCTATGTTAGCTTACTGACTGAGCACTCCTCCCCTCACCATCTGGTTTTTAATTACATCTAGTCACACTTGGTTCCGGCCAACCCATATGTAGGCTTTGCTGAGAGAGGTGTCCATATTCACCCAAGCATACAGACATTAGCCTTCGGTAAGTGTTCACATTTGGACAGGGAGGTCAGATACCCATCAGTTTAATGAGACCACCTTGATGATGGTTGATGGGCTCACACTATTTGATTAAATCAAATTCTGTGCAAAGCGTCTCTTAAATATTTTTCTAATGTTCAAAAGCCATTTTGCTATTCAAATTTCATGTATTTCATATTAGACATGCTTTGGCACGATAGAGTGCAACCTTTTTTTGTATATTATATATGGAGGTAGCTGCTCCTGGTATGCACCTATTCACACTAGTTTGGATGTGCCAGTCTTTTTTCTGTTACTTCAAACCTACGGCAGGACAGTCAGTTCTAGGCGGGCTGTCTCACCCAAAATCACCTAAGCAGACACAGGGGGCAACATCTGGAGAGGGGTGACTCTAGGGTCCCGGAAGACCTCCGAGCCTACCCGTCATACAGGTGCGTCCTAGCCATATCATCTGGGGGACGAAACAGAACATCATAGTCGAGTTGTGAGGGAACTTCAGAAACAGACACAACAGTTGTGAGGACTATCCCGTAAGCACAGCAGGGAAGGACTACAACACACAAGCGCTAGAAGGTAGGCACAGATTTCCACCTGCAAAGGGAACTCTGGAGGTGCCATTGGACCGGCCGGACTCACGCAGCCCGGTTAACCGTATTCCGGACTGAGGATCCTGAAGCCTTCAGTAAAGAGGTAAAGAGACTGCAACCTGGTGTCCTTGTTATTTACTGCGGCCGGCACCACACCACAACAGCATCACTTTCCATCTTCATTGGACGCCCCTCAGCAGGGTCACAGGCCGGGTCTAGCCACTGTGACAACCCCAGAACCGAGACAGAGGCCCGGTACCGGGTACCCCTCGGCCCTGCGGCAGTGGGGGCGCTCCAACTTGGCGTCACGAACAGGATCTACTTAAGCCTGAAGAATCAGGTCATGTGTGCCTTAGAACTGTGATTTATTATACTTGGACTGTGACTTATTGCAAAGACTGTGTATTGCCACTTGCCGCCAAAAGTTCCCGCCAGAAACCGCCGCCATTACAGCGCTGAGGAGAGCGCAGGAGGAGAAGAGGGGCGTGGAGTAGGCGTGGACCAGCTGAAGAGCGTGAAAGACAATGGCCGCCCAGTCTAAACATTTTTACATCCTGAGGACGTGTCTGTCAGCAGCCGAGGTCCGCCTTCTCATCCTCTTTGCAGGGTGGAGACCATGGAGACGGGGCCACCCACGCAAGAGACCGTGGGAAGAAGACACTGGGGAGGAAGCAAAGATGGCGACGCCGGGAGCACCGCATGGGGACGACCCGAACCAGCATGAGGCTGCGCCACCCGACACAGCCCCAGATGCGCCATCGTTGCAGGGACTGGCCCTTACGGAGCTACCGATGGGCAGACCCAACTGGCCACTGTCTGAGGAGTGTGTGGCCACAGCCGAGGCTCGGCAGATAGCACGCCGCCGGGAGGCCGACGCTCATGTGACCGCTCGGCTGGGCCAGCCTACGGAGGTCCGCCTAACTCCAGTGTCCCCTGCTTCCTCCATCCCGGCCGCGGCAGAGTGCGAGCTGCAGGCACAGAGCCTGAGGATCCTGCCGGAGGCAGAACACCTGCGGCGCCTGATGGCGGAGTGGCGGAGCAGACCCCAACCTGCGGCCCAGGTCGACCTGACGGGCGTTGAGGAGGTTCCCCCGTCCCACTGGGGTGCGGTGGTGTTCTTCAACTCCCGGGAAGGACGGGGAGTGATACAAGAAATTGGAGAGCCACTGCGGGTCCGTGTTGACCGGAAAGAAGTGGAGCCCTGCGGAGGAAGGTATGACCGCGACCTGGAGCCCGGGGATGCAGTAACCTACACCCGGTGGAGGAGGGAGGTTGGCTGGATAGCTCGGGGCATCCAGCGGTGCGTCGCACTCCAGGCCGCTGCCGGAACGTCGGAGGACGAGCCTCCTGCAGGGAAGGTGCCGGAACCTGTCCCCGCGGAACCCCAGAAAGTCCAGGCCCACCGTACAGCTATGAGTCGTGCTCACCCACGAGTGAGGAGGGTGTCCCGACGAGGGTTAACTCTTAAAGGGATCCCTTAGTTTACCCGGGATCCCTACTTTTGCCTTTTTGCTTTTGTTTTTCATTCATCATTGTTGAAAAGAACTGCTGAATCATGAACACTGCATGATTACAAACTTATTATAAATAGTTTGCACCTTCTTAAAGGTGCCCTCTACTGGTTTTCCAAAGAAAAGGACTCTTTGCGAAGAAACTGTTCCTGGAAACAGCACCGGAGTCCTTGCTGTATACGAACTTGCAGCTTGAGAAGTTGCACTACCTCCAAGAGACTTGGTTCTCTCTTAAAGGGAACGTTCGCCAATAGCACTTAGAGTATAATGATGCTTTAAAAGAAGTACTAATAATGCTTACATGTAAAAATTATATGTAGATAGCTAGTTAATTGTGAGAAATGTTTAATAATGTGTTAGAGGATGAGGATAGGAAGTGAACCCGTATGGGGTTAGTCGGTGAGTCCTCCTAGGAGCCATACAGAGATGGCTCAGCGATCTTGAACTGAGAGAAGGATGATAAGTTCTATACTGTGTATAGTAGCAGAAAGGCAGTAGGCCCGGATGAGAGATGGGGCGGTCCTGCAACAGAGTGAGAGGCAGTAGGACTGGGGCAGATAGACAGGCGGTCCTGCAGAAGTAAAGGTGGAAAATGAAGAAAAGTTGATTAGCCTTATAGTGTTTTATACGAAGGTCTTTAGTGGATTCAGCGTGTACGTCCTTAAAGGCAACGTTAAATTATTATTCAGAAATTGCACTAAGTAGAATACCCGGTTGGGTAAGAGAAGTTGTTTATAGTATGTTATTTAAAATATTTAACCATGTTTGTAACGTTCAAGTGTCCTCACCTCCCATAAAGGGAAGCTCTGTTCAAATTTACTTGTTATTGCATTTCAAAAATTGTATGTCTTTTTGCTGACATGTATTGTTGTTTTCTTCCCAGTCCAGGAGTACTGGGTTTAACCAGGGGGGAGTGCAGCATCCCAGAGTCCTGGTCGTTGCAGTACTGATGCTCCGCCGCTAAGGGGGGCTATGGTACGTCTGATGGCACTGAAGGAGTTCACCTGACCAGGTATCACAGACACCAATACACTTCACAGTCTGGCCTCCAGGGGGAGCTAAGGGTGCTATGTATTAGGCCACTCCTCACAGTCTGGTAAAACTGGGGGTTAGATAGGAAGTTAGTTAGAAGCTGACTGGGTTGGAACCAGGCAACATCCTGTGGCAGAGGGTGTTGCAGGGGAAGATTCAGGGGGGTCCCTGTCAGGGGTGGGATCCTGACAGGGGCCTAGTGAACAGAAAGAACGTTACGGGACCGCGCCTGCACTTCATCGCGGCGGTACCCCAAGAAAGGACAAGAAGCGAGGTTTATTGTGCTGAGTGAGAAACGAGATCAACGCAACAAGGAGAAACACCAGTAGGAGTCATGCTGTAAGACGAGGCAACATCCTACTGAGGCGCGTAGCCGGTGGCCGGAACGCCGAGGAAGTATTGAGCTCCAGGCCTTACTTCAAACCTACGGCAGGACAGTCAGTTATAGGCAGGCTGTCTCACCCAAAATCACCTAAGCAGAAACAGGGGGCAACATCTGGAGAGGGGCGACTCTAGGGTCCCGGAAGACCTCCGAGCCTACCCGTCATACGGGTGCGTCCTAGCCATATCATCTGGGGGAAGAAACAGAACATCATAATCGAGTTGTGAGGGAACTTCAGAAACAGACACAACAGTTGTGAGGACTATCCCGTAAGCACAGCAGGGAAGGACTACAACTAGTGTTGAGCGATACCGTCCGATACTTGAAAGTATCGGTATCGGAAAGTATCGGCCGATACCGGCAAAGTATCGGATCCAATCCGATACCGATACCCGATACCAATACAAGTCAATGGGACTCAAGTATCGGACGGTATTCCTGATGGTTCTCAGGGTCTGAAGGAGAGGAAACTCTCCTTCAGGCCCTGGGATCCATATTAATGTGTAAAAGAAAGAATTAAAATAAAAAATATTGCTATACTCACCTCTCCGACGCAGCCTGCACCTTACCGAGGGAAGCGGCAGCGTTCTTTGTTTAAAATTCGCGCTTTTCTTTCCTTACGTGAAGTCCCGGCTTGTGATTGGTCGCATGCCGCCCATGTGGCGGCGACGCAACCAATCACAGCAAGCCGTGACGTAATTTCAGGTCATTCAGTATTTTAAAATTACGCTCCGGCTTTGTGATTGGTTGCGTCGCAGTCACATGGGCGACGCAACCAATCACAGCAAGCCGTGACGTAATTTCAGGTCCTTAAGGATTTTAAAATTACGTCCCGGCTTTGTGATTGGTTGCGTCGCAGTCACATGGGCGCCGCAACCAATCACAAGCCGTGACGTCACGGGAGGCTGGACACGCGCGCATTTTAAAATGCGCGCGTGTCCAGCCTCCCGGCTTGTGATTGGTTGACCGCGCCGCAACCAATCACAAGCCGGGACGTCACGGGAGGCTGGACACGCGCCCATTTTAAAATGCGCGCGTGTCCAGCCTCCCGGCTTGTGATTGGTTGACCGCGCCGCAACCAATCACAAGCCGGGACGTCACGGGAGGCTGGACACGCGCCCATTTTAAAATGCGCGCGTGTCCAGCCTCCCGTGACGTCACGGCTTGTGATTGGTTGCGGCGCCCATGTGACTGCGACGCAACCAATCACAAAGCCGGGACGTAATTTTAAAATCCTTAAGGACCTGAAATTACGTCACGGCTTGCTGTGATTGGTTGCGTCGCCCATGTGACTGCGACGCAACCAATCACAAAGCCGGAGCGTAATTTTAAAATACTGAATGACCTGAAATTACGTCACGGCTTGCTGTGATTGGTTGCGTCGCCGCCACATGGGCGGCATGCGACCAATCACAAGCCGGGACTTCACGTAAGGAAAGAAAAGCGCGAATTTTAAACAAAGAACGCTGCCGCTTCCCTCGGTAAGGTGCAGGCTGCGTCGGAGAGGTGAGTATAGCAATATTTTTTATTTTAATTCTCTCTTTTACACATTTTTACATTAATGTTGTTTCGATACCGATACCTGATACCACAAAAGTATCGGATCTCGGTATCGGAATTCCGATACCCGCAAGTATCGGCCGATACCCGATACTTGCGGTATCGGAATGCTCAACACTAACTACAACACACAAGCGCTAGTTACTGCGGCCGGCACCACACCACAACAGCATCACTCTCCATCTTCATTGGACGCCCCTCAGCAGGGTCACGGGCCGGGTCTAGCCACCGTGACAACCCCAGAACCGAGACAGAGAGGCCTGGTACCGGGTACCCCTCGGCCCTGCGGCAGTGGGGGCGCTCCATCAGCACTGCCTCTTTTCTATCTTTACTCAGGCGTCTTTTACCTTTAGCAATACCGTGGCCTAAAAAAGTCACCTTTTGTTTGCAATACTGTAGTTTGCCACCTTTGACTTTGCAACCTTTTCTGCTAAAAAGCATAGCAAAGAAACTGTAGCTTCCTTGCAGGACATCTGGTCCGGGCAGCAGAGCAGGAGGTCATCCATGTACTGTAAGGCTGGCGTCACTCACAACGTAGAAAAATACAGTCAGTTTTTTTACGGACCAAATACGCAGAAATGTTCCCTGAACAGTTGTTCCGTAGGCAGGGTGTGGCTGCATATTCTATGCATGTCATCCTCCTTATGTAATCCGTATGTCATCCGTAATGCGTTTTTTTCTCGCAACCTTCCAAAATGGACGTTTAACGGTTATGAGGCCTGAAATTAATTTAAATCATCATCAGCAACCCTATTTATTGCCTCTACAACAGGTGGCACCCTTTAATCTGGCCATTTTGTTGCTGTGCTTCTGTTGGTGGCTCTTTGGCAACATGTCTGACCTACTGCATTTCACCCCATCTGAGCGTGTGTTATTTAACTGGGTGTTGTCACATCGCTTTGGGCAGCCACACCCAGTGATAGTGGATCTGAAGAGGAAGAGTCCATTCACTTTTGAGGCAACATCTCACTAAAGGCCATTTTCACCGGCTATATGCATCTCTGCGGACACATCCAGACAAATTTTTCCAGTACTGTCGCATGAATATTGCGACCTTTGATATTTTGTTGGAGACTGTGTGACCTGGGATAACATTTCAGAACAACAGGATCCGGAAATGTATATCCGCAGAGGAGCGTTTTCTCCTTACTTTACGGTATGTATTCCACATTCTCACATACTATACGTTGATGATGTTTTTATAATATAAATGTGTTATTTAGTTTTGCTTAGCAGCTGAAGTAAATTGATTAAAGGGAACCTGTCACCCCCAAAATTGAAGGTGAGCTAAGCCCACCGGCACCAGGGGCTTATCTACAGCATTCTGTTATGCTGTAGATAAGCCCCCGATGTATCCTGAAAGATGAGAAAAAGAGGTTAGATTATACTCACCTAGGGGCGGTCCCTGTTCTGTTCTGGTCCGATGGGCGTCACGGTCCAGTCCGGGGCCTCCCATCTTCTTACGATGACGTCCTCTTCTTGTCTTCATCCTGCAGCTCCGGCGCAGGCATACTTTGTCTGCCCTGTTGAGGTACAAAGTACGCCTGCGCCAGAGCCGCAGCCTGAAGACAAGAAGAGGACGTCATCGTAAGAAGATGGGAGGCCCTGGACCGGACCGCGACGCCCATCGGACCAGAACAGAACGGGGACCGCCCCTGGGTGTGTATAATCTAACCTCTTTTTCTCATCTTTCAGGATACATTGGGGGCTTATCTACAGCATTACAGAATGCTGTAGATAAGCCCCTGATGCCGGTGGGCTTAAGGTACCTTCACACTGAACAACTTAACAACGATAACGATAGCGATCCGTGACGTTGCAGCGTCCTGGATAGTGATATCGTTGTGTTTGACACGCAGCAGCGATCAGGATTCTGCTGTGACATCGTTGGTCGGAGCTAGAAGGCCAGCACCTTATTTCGTCGCTGGATCACCCGCTGACATCGCTGGATCGGTGTGTGTGACGCGGATTCAGCGATGTATTCACTGGTAACCAGGGTAAACATCGGGTTACTAAGCGCAGGGCCGCGCTTAGTAACCCGATATTTACCTTGGTTACCATTGTAAATGTGAAAAAAAACAAACATACTTACATTCCGGTGTCTGTCGCGTCCCCGGCGTTCGCTTCCCTGCACTGTGTCAGCGCCGGCCGGCCGTAAAGCAGAGCACAGCGGTGACGTCACCGCTCTGCTTTAGGGCCGGCGCTTACACAGTGCAGGGAAGCGGACGTTTACCCTGGTTACCCGGGGACTTCGGCATTGTTGGTCGCTGGAGAGCTGTCTGTGTGACAGCTCTCCAGCGACCACACAACGACGAAACAGCGACGCTGCAGCGATCGGCATCGTTGTCTATATCGCTGCAGCGCCGCTTAATGTGACGGTACCTTAAGCTCACCTTCGATTTTGGGGGTGACAGGTTCCCTTTAACCCCTTACTGACCTCGGACGGGATAGTACGTCTGAGGTCAGCTCCCCTGCTTTGATGCAGGGCTCCGTGGTGAGCCCGCATCAAAGCCAGGACATGTCAGCTGTTTTGAACAGCTGACATGTGCCCGCAATAGCGGCGGGTGAAATCGCGATTCACCCGCCGCTATTAACTAGTTAAATGCTGCTGTCAAACGCAGACAAAATCCCCCAAGAAAAAGAAAAATATCCTTAAAATTATCCTTTATTAATATTTATTAAAACCATAAGTGTGCACTTGACAACACCATCACCAATAGATGCAAGCGTACTACAGGAGAGGCCGGGTTAGTGCCAAGCCCTACGCTTTCTCAGTACTCCCTACCTGCCTGCGGAGGTTGGCACCCTCTTTTCCTGCGCCGTGGCGCCCCCGCTCCTCGTCAGCTGGCCCTGCTATCCCTATAGTGCCCTCATGGGATCAAGAGAGAAAATCTCACATATACAATAAATTAAATATGGATAGCTTGAGAGGACATGAATATGTCAGTCAAATATCTAACTAAATCTAAGGGTCTCAACTGACTTGGTAGTCTGTGTCCCTTCTTTCTCAAAAAGTTTTTATTAGGCCAGACAATGTAACAACAGGTGGAGATGCTACAAGGAGAATAAAAATGCGTATATGATCTTGGTCTAGCTATATATGTATTACAGTCACCAGGTACTGTTGTGACAATAGGCAGGCGCTACTAAGACAAGGGGACCGGCCCGGTGGTGCAGCTGTCTACCATGTTGATATGCTGATATCTTATGCAAGCTAAGTAACCCTTTGTTATCTGGATATACTCCTGATGAACCTCTTTTCATTAGAAGGGGAGAAACGCGTTGAGTAGGAAAGGGATATGTATATTGAGTAGGAAAGGGATATGTATATTTATTTCTGTATGAGATAGGAAGTGTTTTAGTGATCTGGTCAGCACGGGGGTCGCAACAAACAAATATGTGGGGACGATATGTGGCTAATTTTGTGTCTATTGTTTAATTAAGGCTGCAGCTTGACTCCTGTATGGCTGTATGGGATATGTTTGACACTACAGCAAATACATTCTCCCTATTGTCACAACAGTACCTGGTGACTGTAATACATATATAGCTAGACCAAGATCATATACGCATTTTTATTCTCCTTGTAGCATCTCCACCTGTTGTTACATTGTCTGGCCTAATAAAAACTTTTTGAGAAAGAAGGGACACAGACTACCAAGTCAGTTGAGACCCTTAGATTTAGTTAGATATTTGACTGACATATTCATGTCCTCTCAAGCTATCCATATTTAATTTATTGTATATGTGAGATTTTCTCTCTTGATCCCATGAGGGCACTATAGGGATAGCAGGGCCAGCCGACGAGGAGCGGGGGCGCCACGGCGCAGGAAAAGAGGGTGCCAACCTCCGCAGGCAGGTAGGGAGTACTGAGAAAGCGTAGGGCTTGGCACTAACCCGGCCTCTCCTGTAGTACGCTTGCATCTATTGGTGATGGTGTTGTCAAGTGCACACTTATGGTTTTAATAAATATTAATAAAGGATAATTTTAAGGATATTTTTCTTTTTCTTGGGGGATTTTTTCTGTGAGTTTAGTTCAATTTACCCCAAGTATATATTTTTTGACTGTGAGAGATTTGTCAAAGGCAGACAGCGGCATTTAAAAACTACCGCATCCGGCCGGGCGGCCGGATATGAGCGCATCGCCGACCCCGTCACATGATCGGAGGTCGGCGATGCTTCTCCATTGTAACCATAGAGGTCCTTGAGACCTCTATGGTTACTGATCGCCGGTAGCTGTGAGCGCCACCCTGTGGTCGGCGCTCACAGCACACCTGATTTTCTGCATAGCAGCGAAAAGCAGATCGCTGCTATGTAGCAGAGGCGATCGTGCTGTGCCTGCTTCTAGCCTCCCATGGAGGCTATTCAAGCATGGCAAAAGTAAAAAAAAAAAAGTTTAAAAAAATGTGAAAAAAATAAAAAAAATATAAAAGTTTAAATCACCCCCCTTTCGCCACAATCAAAATAAATCAATAAAAAAATAATCAAACCTGCACATATTTGATATCGCCGCATTCAAAATCGCCCGATCTATCAATAAAAAAAGCATTAACCTGATCGCTAAACGGCGTAACAAGAAAAAAATTTGAAACGCCAGAATTACGTTTTTTTGGTCGCCGCGACATTGCATTAAAATGCAATAACGGGCGATCAAAAGAACGTATCTGCACCAAAATCATATCATTAAAAACACCAGCTCGGCACGCAAAAAATAAGCCCTCACCCGACCCCAGATCACAAAAAATGGAGACGCTATGGGTATCGGAAAATGGCGCAATTTGTTTTTTTGCAAAGTTTGGAATTTTTTCCATAACCTAGTCATGTTAGGTGTCTATGAACTCGTAGTGACCTGGAGAATCATAATGGTAGGTCAGTTTTAGCATTTAGTGAACCTAGCAAAAAAGCAAAACAAAAAACAAGTGTGGAACTGCACTTTTTTTGCAATTTCACTGCACTTGGAATTTTTTTCCCGTTTTCTAGTACACGACATGCTAAAACCAATGATGTTGTTCAAAAGTACATCTTGTCCCGCAAAAAATAAGCCCTCACATGGCCAAATTGACGGAAAAGTAAAAAAGTTATGGCTCTGGGAAGGAGGGGAGCGAAAAACGAACACTGAAAAACGGAAAATCCCAAGGTCATGAAGGGGTTAATATTATATGTTAAAAATAATGTAAAATCTAACTTAGAATATGTTTTTAATGTTAAATTCACATAGTGACATATTGTACTTCATGATAGTGGTAAAACTTCTTCGATATGACTTGCATTTATTTGTGAAAAAAACAAAAATTTGTCAAATTATGAAAATTTAGCAATTTTCAAACTTTTAGTTTTTATGCCCTTAAATTAGAGAGTTATATCTCATAATATAGTTAATAAACAACATTTCCCACATGTCTGCTTTACATCAGCACAATTTTGGAAACATAATTTTTTTTTGTTAGGGAGTTATAAGGGTTAAAAGTTGACCAGCGATTTCTCATTTTTGCAACAAAATTTGCAAAACCATTTTTTTTACGGACCACCTCACACTTGAAGTGACTTTGAGGGGTCTATATGACAGAAAATGCCCAAAAGTGACACCATTCTAAAAACTGCACCCCTGAAGGTACTCAAAACCACATTCAAAAAGTTTATTAACCCTTCAGGTGCTTCACAGGAATTTTTGGAATGTTTAAAAAAAATTGAACATTTAACTTTTTTTTCACAAAGTTTTTACTTCAGATCCAATTTGTTTTATTTTACCAAGGGTAACAGGAGAAATTGGACCAAAAAAGTCGTTGTACAATTTGTCCTGAGTACGCCGATACCCCACATGTTGGGGTAAACCATTGATTGGGCACATGGCAGAGCTCGGAAGGGAAGGAGCGCCATTTGACTTTTCAATGCAAGATTTGCTGGAATTGAGATCGGAACCCATGTCGCGATTGGAGAGCCCCTGATGTGCCTAAACAGTGGAAACCCCCACAAGTGACACCATTTTGGAAAGTAGACCCTCTAAGGAACTAATCTACATGTGTGGTGAGCACTTTGAACCTCCAAGTGCTTCACAGAAGTTTATAATGTAGAGCCGTAAAAAAAAATTCATATTAATTTTCACAAAAAATGATATTTTGCCCCAAATTTTTTATTTTCCTAAGGGTAACAGGATAAATTGGACCCCAAAAGTTGTTGTGCAATTTGTCCTGAGTACGCTGATACTTCATATATGGGGATAAACCATTGTTTGAGCGCATGGCAGAGCGCGGAAGGGAAGGAGCGCCATTTGACTTTTCAATGCAAAATTGGCTGGAATTGAGATCGGAACCCATGCCGTGTTTGGAGAGCCCCTGACGTGCCTAAACAGTGGAAACCCCCACAAGTGACACCATTTTGGAAAGAAGACCCCCTAACGAACTTATCTAGATGTGTGGTGAGCACTTTTAACCCCCAATTGTTTCACTAAAGTTTAGAATGTAGCGCTGTGAAAATTAAAAAATCATTTTTTCTTTCCACAAAATGATGTTTTAGCCCGCAATTTTTTTTCCCAAGGGTAACAGGAGAAATTGGACCACAAAAGTTATTGTCCAATTTGCCCTGAGTACGCTGATACCCCATACATTGGGGGGAACCACTGTTTGGGCGCACGGCAGAGCTCGGAAGGGAAGGAGCGCCGTTTGAAATGCAGACTTAGATGGATAGGTCTGCAGGTGTCATGTTGCATTTGCAGAGCCCCTGATGTACCTAAACAGTAGAAACCCCCCACAAGTGACCCCATATTGGAAACTAGATCCCCCAAGGAACTTATCTAGATGTGTTGTGAGAACTTTGAACCAACAAGTGTTTCACTACAGTTTATCACGCAGAGCCGTTAAAATAAAAAATATATTTTTTTCCACGAAAATGATATTTTAGCCCCCACGTTTTTATTTTCCCAAGGGTAACAGGAGAAATTGGACAACAAAAGTTGTTGTCCAATTTGTCCTGAGTACGCTGATACCCCATATATGGGGAGGAACCACTGTTTGGGCGCACGGCAGAGCTCAGAAGGGAAGGAGCGCCGTTTGAATTGCAGACTTAGATGGATTGGTCTGCAGGTGTCATGTTGCATTTGCAGAGCCCCTGATGTACCTAAGCAGTAGAAACCCCCCACAAGTGACCCCATATTGGAAACTAGACCCCCCAGGGAACTTATCTAGATGTGTTGTAAGAACTTTGAACCAACAAGTGTTTCACTACAGTTTATCACGCAGAGCCGTGAAAATAAAAAATATTTTTTTTTCCACAAAACTGATATTTTAGCCCCCACGTTTTTATTTTCCCAAGGGTAACAGGGCAAATTGGACCCCAAAAGTTGTTGTCCAACTTGTCCTGAAAACGCTGATACCCCAAATGTTGGGGGGAACCACTGTTTGGGCGCACAGGAGAACTCGGAAGGGAAGGAGCACTGTTTTAGTTTTTCAAAGCAGAATTGGCTGGAATTGAGATCGGATGCCATGTCGCGTTTGGAGAGCCCCTGATGTGCCTAAACAGTGAAAACTCCCCAATTCTAACTGAAACCCTAACCCCAACCCTAACCCCAGCCCTAACCCTAGCCCTAACCCCAACCCTAACCCTAGCCCTGACCCTAGTCCTAACCCTAGCGCTACTTTCACACTAGCTTTTTTTGCATACGTCGCAATGCTTCGTTTTGGCGAAAAAACGCATCCTGCAAAGTCATCTGCAGGATGCGTTTTTTTCCCCATAGACTAACATTAGCGACGCATTGCGAAGTATTGACACACATCGCAACCGTCGTGCGACGGTTGCGTTGTGTTGTGGCGGACTGGCGGCAGCAAAAAATGTTACATATAACTTTTTTGTGCCGACGGTCCACCATTTCCGACCGCGCATGCGCGGCTGGAACTCCGCCCCCACCTCCCCGCACCTCACAATTGGGGCAGCGGATGCGTGGAAAAACAGCATCCGCTGCCCCCGTTGTGCGGCGCTTGCACAGTATGCGTCGGTACGTCGGGCCGACGCAGCGCGACGGCCCCGTACCGACGCTAGTGTGAAAGTAGCCTACGGGAAAATAGAAATAAATATATTTTTTAAAATTATTATTTTTCCCTAACTAAGGGGGTGATGAAGGGGGATTTGATTTACTTTTATAGCATTTTTTGGGCGGATTTTTATGGTTGGCAGCCATCACACACTTAGGGTATGTTTCCACGTTCAGGAAACGCTGCGTTTTTTACGCTGCGTTTTTCCGCAGCGTCAAAAACGCAGCGTCCAGATGTTACAGCATAGTGGAGGGGATTTCATGAAATCCAGACTCCACTATGCGTTAAAAAACGCATGCGTTTTTGCCGCGAAAACGCATGCGTGGTGCGTTTTTTCAAAACGCAGCATGTTGCTACAATGAGCAAAACACGCAGGAACAAAGCAGGTGACCTGCCAGTGACTTCAGGTGTATTTTTGGTCAGGATTTTACTTGCATAAAATCCTGACCAAAGCCTGAAGCAAACCTGAACGTGGAAACATACCCTAAGGGTAGCGATAGCTACCGATCGTGGGCATTGCTGCGGGGTGTCAGCTGTCATATACAGCTGACACCCGCACCCGATCACCGCGGCGCTCAGCGCGAGACCGCGGTGATCGATGCGCCGTACTAGTACTGCTGCGGGCACAAATGCAGTGCCGGCAGCGCAGTACTAGTACGGCGCATGTCGCGAAGGGGTTAAAACATTGGTAATAATTGAAATTTTTGTCTGCTTTTAGCTTCCTGTCAACTGGAATATCTTATGCTGCCCTACATCTGGAATTTTTAACTGGGAGGTCAACTATCTCTGGAATAGTCCGTACTACGTGTGTTGAAATTTGGGCCAGACTACATGAACTGGTCATGCCTGTGCCCAGGATGGGAGACTGGATGCATATTGCGTGTGGCTTTCAGGAGCATTGTGATTTCCCAAATTGTATTCGAGCCCTTGACTGGAAACACATACGTGTGCGTAAGCCGCCAAGCTCAGGGTCCCAATTCTATAATTATAAAGATTATTTTTCTGTACTCCTGTTAGCTGTGGTTGACAGTCACTATAGGTTTATAATTGCAGATATTAGGCCTATGGAAGAACTGGAGACTCTAGAGTCTTCAATTCTTCCATTTTGGATCAGCGGCTGCGCGATAACCAGTTGGACCTACCACCACGTCAACTTCCTGTCATGTCGGACGCTGTTCAGACCAGGTCGTTCGACAGACAGCGGTAATTCCGCTTTTGACCACTTTTATGCTCATTGGCGTCGGCTAGGTTTTGTCCAGCTGTTCCAGGGTTAATTTACCTGATCCTCGGATTGGAAGCTGGGCCATGCCCATGGCCTTTAAATAGTTCTCCGGATCATTGGGCGTCGCCGATTATAGCTTCTGTCTTGCATTGTTATCTCGGTCTGGAGTGGAGAGCTGGTTGTTGGAGAATCGTTGCTGGTGGTGTATTTTCCTTTGTCTTTTTTACTCCTTCCTATATTTGTGTTTATTTTGCCCTGCCCATTTATAGTGTATTCCTGAGTGACTGCGGCGTGGTGTATATTTTCATTTATCCTTGTCTGTGCTAACTGTGGGTATTGGTGTATTACATTCACTGGGTGGAGGGCTCAGGTTTTCAGCTTATGGTTGTAACAGGAGGCAGGGTGAGGTTCGATGCCTGGACATTCACACCATCAGTGTAAACTTCTGGTAGAGGGTCAGTCAGCATTTCCCTAGTCTGAGGGAAATTGCAGGGGCCCGGGTTATTAGCTCTCACCCACCTAGTCTCCCCGTGACATTATAATCGGCCTAACAAAAAAAAAAAAAAAAAAGGGGTTTCTTTTTTTTTTTGTGTTTTGTCATGGATCCCATGACTTCCATAACCCGCCAGTTGGAGGCGCTGTCCCTACAGGTCACGGAGTTGAGAGGGGCAGTACAGCAACAGGGACTAGTGGTATCTAATGTGCAAGCTAGAGCGACAGAAAGAGTTGCTGAGCCTAAATTTCCTTTGCCTGAAAAATTTGCTGGGGAACGCAGTAAATTTGTTTCTTTTCGTGAAGCTTGCAAACTATATTTCCGTATGCGCCCGATTTCCTCGGGTAATGAGGCTCAGCGTGTGGGCCTGGTGTTGTCATTGTTAAGCGGGGATCCCCAAGCATGGGCGTTTTCTTTGCCATCTGATTCTGCTGCATTTGACTCTGTGGAGAGTTTTTTTTCTTCTCTTGGGAAAATCTATGATGAACCTGACAGAATGGCTCTGGCAGAATCTAAGATACGCTCCATTCGCCAGGGGGAGCGAGTAGCAGAGGATTACTGTTCTGAATTCCACCGCTAGGCGATCAATACCCAATGGAATGATCCAGCATTGCGGAGTCAGTTTATTCATGGGGTTTCTGGAAGGGTTAAAAAAGCTCTTCTGATGTACGAGAAACCTGCTTCTCTAGATTCCGCTATGAGTCTGGTTGTCCGCATTGATCGCCGTCTGCGTCAGGGGGAGCATGAGACACCGCCTTTGGGTGAAGGTTTAGGTTCACGTGAGGTTGCTGCAGGTGAGCCCACGGAGCCTATGCAAATCGCAGGGGTGTCACATGTAAAGCGTCGAGCCCCAGAGATCAGGAAGCAGGGAGCCTGTTTTTACTGTGGTACAATTGGTCATTTTATTAACATCTGTCCTCAGCTGTCTAAGAAAAACGCAACGGCAGAAAACTTCTAAGCTCAGATGGTGTGGAGGAGACCAATCTGAGCTTATGTATATCCTCCATGGTGGTTTCTCAATGCATGCTCCCTGCTAAGGTTTTTACCGCTGGCAGTGAGCTGCCAATTACTGTTTTTGTGGATAGTGGTTCAGTCACAAATCTCATTGATGAGGAGTTTGCGCACACAGCAGGTTTTAGGATTGAAAAACTGTCTCATCCTATCCGTGTGGTCACAATCAATGCTGCTCCTCTCTCTCAGGGGGAGATTACTGAATTTGTGGCTGAGGTGAAACTCCACATTGGGGTTCTACATTCCGAGCGGGTTACATGTAAGGTGCTCAGGAATCTTCCTGCCCAGGTGGTTTTGGGTTTTCCTTGGTTGTCCATGCACAACCTGGTAATTGACTGGAAAACTCAGGACATAATTCTGTGGAGCAAGTTCTGCCAGGAGAATTGCCTGGCTACATGTGTGGCTGCGGTGACTTCAAGCATTCTGGAGTCACTTCTGGATTTTGTGGATGTGTTCGCTGAAAAGGATTGCTCAGTGTTGCCGCCACATCGTCCCTATGACTGTTCTATCAGGTTTAAACCAGGGGCCAAGTTGCCTAAAGCAAGGATGTTTAACATCTCCGGTCCGGAGAGACAAGCGTTAAAATATTATATTGCTGAAAGCTTGAGCAAAGGGCACATCAGGCCGTCATCCTCACCGGTGGCAGCAGGGTTCTTCTTCGTGAAGAAGAAAGATGGCGGATTACGCCCGTGTTTGGATTTCAGGGAGTTGAACCAGATTACGGTTCGTGATTAGTGTTGAGCGATACCGTCCGATACTTGAAAGTATCGGTATCGGAAAGTATCGGCCGATACCGGCAAAATATCGGATCCAATCCGATACCGATACCCGATACCAATACAAGTCAATGGGACTCATGTATCGGACGGTATTCCTGATGGTTCCCAGGGTCTGAAGGAGAGGAAACTCTCCTTCAGGCCCTGGGAACCATATAAATGTGTAAAAGAAAGAATTAAAATAAAAAATATCGCTATACTCACCTGTCCGACGCAGCCGGGACCTCAGCGAGGGAACCGGCAGCGTTGTTTGTTTAAAATTCGCGCTATTACTTGGTTACGTGAATTCCCGGCTTGTGATTGGTCAGGTCGGCCATGTTGCCGGGACGCGGACCAATCACAGCAAGCCGTGACGAAATTACGTCACGGCTTGCTGTGATTGGTCCGCGTCCCGGCAATATGGCCGCCCTGACCAATCACAAGCCGTGACGTCACGGGAGGCTGGACACGCGCTCATTTTAAAATGGGCGCGTGTCCAGCCTCCCGTGACGTCACGGCTTGTGATTGGTTGCGCCGCGGTCAACCAATCACAAGCCGGGAGGCTGGACGCGCTCATTTTAAAATGGGCGCGTGTCCAGCCTCCCGTGACGTCACGGCTTGTGATTGGTTGCGCCGCGGTCAACCAATCACAAGCCGGGAGGCTGGACGCGCTCATTTTAAAATGGGCGCGTGTCCAGCCTCCCGTGACGTCACGGCTTGTGATTGGTCAGGGCGGCCATATTGCCGGGACGCGGACCAATCACAGCAAGCCGTGACGTAATTTCGTCACGGCTTGCTGTGATTGGTCCGCGTCCCGGCAACATGGCCGACCTGACCAATCACAAGCCGGGAATTCACGTAACCAAGTAATAGCGCGAATTTTAAACAAACAACGCTGCCGGTTCCCTCGCTGAAGTCCCGGCTGCGTCGGAGAGGTGAGTATAGCGATATTTTTTATTTTAATTCTCTCTTTTACACATTTAAACATTAATGTTGTTGCGATACCCGATACCCGATACCACAAGAGTATCGGAATCCCGGTATCGGAATTCCGATACAGCAAGTATCGGCCGATACCCGATACTTGCAGCATCGGAATGCTCAACACTATTCGTGATCCATACCCGATGCCACTGATACCAGATTTGTTCAACCAGGTGGCGGGTGCTAAGTGGTTTACCAAGCTTGACCTCAGGGGGGCGTACAACCTCATAAGAGTCCGTCAAGGTGATGAGTGGAAGACGGTTTTATTACCCCTGAGGGTCATTTTGAAAATTTGGTGATGCCCTTTGGGTTGACTAATGCACCTGCAGTGTTCCAACATTTCATCAATGATGTGTTCTCGCATGTTTTGGGGAAATTCATTATCGTGTACCTTGATGACATCCTCATATATTCTTGCGACCGTGATGCTCATTTAGATCATGTCAGGCAGGTGTAACAGCTTCTCAGAGAGAATAAGCTGTATGCTAAACTTGAGAAATGTGTATTTTCTGTTCAAGAGTTGCCTTTCTTGGGTTATATTGTGTCTGCTTCTGGTTTTAAAATGGACGCCGCTAAGGTGCAAGCGGTGCTGCATTGGGAACGTCCTGATAACCTGAAAGCACTTCAGCGGTTCCTTGGGTTTTCTAACTACTATTGGAAATTTATCAAGGATTTTTCCATCATTGCTAAACCGCTAACTGACATGACTAAAAAGGGTACCAATTTCTCCGTTTGGCCTGAGGCTGCTGTGCGCGCATTTGAATTTCTTAAGAACAGTTTTGCTTCAGCCCCCATTCTTGTGCAGCCAGACATATCAAAACCCTTTGTTGTGGAAGTCGATGCGTCTGAGGTTGGTGTGGGGGCGGTACTATCTCAAGGGTCATCTTTGAGTGGTTTGCGTCTGTGCACCTATTTCTCCAAGAAACTGTCGTCCGCCGAACGTAACTACGATATCGGCAACAGGGAGTTGTTGGCAATCAAGTGGGCCTTTGAGGAATGGCGACACTTCTTGGAGGGGTCCGTACATCAGGTTACTGTTATTACCAATCATAAGAATCTGCTGTATTTGGAGTCAGCCAAGCGTCTGTCCCCCAGGCAGGCTCGCTGGGCATTGTTTTTCACGCGGTTCAATTTTGTTGTCACTTACAGACCGGGGTCTAAAAACACTAAGGTGGATGCTCTGTCCAGGTGTTTTCCGGGGGGTGAACCTCGGGAGGATCCAGTACCCATCCTCATAAAGGGTGTTGTGGTTTCGGCTCTCACTACCGAGGTTGAGGCTGAGATTGCCGAGGCTCAGGAGGAGGTACCATCTGAACTTCCCATCAACAAATCTTTTGTACCGCTTCATCTCCGCCTAAAGGTTTTGGCGGAGCATCATGATGCTGTCCTGGCTGGCCACCCAGGGGTTAGAGGTACCTTGGAGTTGGTGTCACGTCGGTTTTGGTGGCCCAGGATCCGACAGGATGTGGTCTCATACGTGTCAGCTTGTACCACGTGCGCTAGGGCTAAGACGCCCCGCTCCCGTCCTTTTGGCACACTACTTCCTCTTGAAGTACCTAGTAAGCCATGGACGGAAATCTCCATGGATTTCATCACTGATTTGCCCTCATCAGCTGGGAACACGGTCATCTTGGTGATTGTTGATCGGTTTTCAAAAATGTCGCACTTTGTGCCTTTGCCTTCGTTGCCTAACGCTAAGACTCTGGCTCAGGTATTTGTGCAGGAGGTGGTCATACTTCATGGGGTTCCGTCTGACATCGTGTCTGATAGGGGGTCTCAGTTTGTGGCAAAATTTTGGAGAGCATTTTGCTCACGGCTGGGGATCAAGTTGTCTCATTCTTCGGCGTTCCATCCTCAGTCAAATGGTCAGACTGAGCGTATGAAACAAAATTTGGAACAGTACTTACGCTGCTTTGTCTCTGATAACCAGGAGGAGAGGTCTACCTTTCTTCCTTTGGCTGAGTTTGCCATCAATAATCACCGCCAGGAGTCGTCTGGGGAGTCTCCGTTTTTTTGTGTTTATGGGCTACATCCTCAATTTTGGACCTTGAGTCAGAGGGGCTCTTCCGGCGTTCCAGAGGAGGATCAGTTAGGAGCACAATTATCATCAGTCTGGAGGAGAGTTAAACAGCGGCTGTTGAGTGTGGGTGCTAGGTACAAACGTGTGGCTGACAGTAGGCGTGTGCCAGGTCCGGACCTGAGTGTGGATGACTGGGTGTGGTTATCCACAAAAAACATAAGACTCAAAATACCATCCCTTAAATTGGGTCCACGGTTTATTGGTCCATTTAGGGTCACCGCCGTCATTAATCAGTAGCGTACCGATTGGAGCTCCCTAGAGTGTATAAGATACACAACGTGTTCCACAGGTCTCTTCTAAAGAAGGTGGTGGGTTCTGTTGGCGCGGCGCCTATGCCACCTCCAGTCTTGGTGGATGGTAATTTGGAGTTTGAAGTCTCCAAGGTGGTTGACTCTCATGTAGTGCGTCGTACTTTACAGTACTTGGTACACTGGCGTGGTTATGGGCCTGAGGAGAGGTCCTGGGTACCAGCCTCGGATATTCATGCGGATCGGCTGGTCAGGTTTTTTCATCGTCGCAATCCAGACAAGCCGGGTCCTATAAGCCGTGAGGGCCCTGGGGTCCCTCGTAGAAGGCGGGGTACTGTCATATCGGACGCTGTTCAGACCAGGTCGTTCGACAGACAGCGGTAATTCCGCTTTTGACCACTATTTGCTCATTGGCGTCGGCTAGGTTTTGTCCAGCTGTTCCAGGGTTAATTTACCTGATCCTTGGATTGGAAGCTGGGCCATGCCCATGGCCTTTAAATAGTTCTCCGGATCATTGGGCGTTGCCGATTATAGCTTCTGTCTTGCATTGTTATCTCGGTCTGGAGTGGAGAGCTGGTTGTTGGAGAATCGTTGCTGGTGGTGTATTTTCCTTTGTCTTATTTACTCTTTCCTATATTTGTGTTTATTTTGCCCTGCACATTTATAGTGTATTCCTGAGTGACTGCGGCGTGGTGTATATTTTCCTTTATCCTTGTCTGTGCTAACTGTGGGTATTGGTGTATTACATTCACTGGGTGGAGGTCGGAGGTTTTCATCTTAGGGTTGTTACAGGAGGCAGGGTGAGGTTCGAGGCCTGGACATGCACACCATCAGTGTAAACTTCAGGTAGAGGGTCAGTCAGCATTTCCCTAGTCTGAGGGAAATTGCAGGGGCCCGGGTTATTAGCTCTCACCCACCTAGTCTCCCCGTGACACTTCCAGGCTCCAATGTAGAAGCCGTGCCGTATGTCCTTGTGGCAGATTAGGCCTTCCAGTTAACAAGGCATGTCATGAGGCCATATCCCCGTCGAAACCTGGACCACCGGGGCGGATATTTAACTTACGGTTATCACGGGCACGGCGACTGGTGGAGTGCGCCTTTGGCATTCTTTGTGCCAAATGGCGGGTCCTCCAGTTTGCAATTCAGCTGAGTGAAGCCAACGTCAACGAAGTTATAAAAGCTTGTGTAGTATTACATAACTTTACCAGACTACATGAGTGCTCCTCAGCTGATGATGCTGAAGGTGTGTTGTCCAACGTGGGCAGACATACACCACATGCCATCCCTCAGCGTCGTCCACTTTTAGGACTCAAAGTCGGTGATATTTTTACCAATTATTTTCTTTCACTTCAGGGTGCTACTCCCTGGCAAGATAATGCTGTCTATATGTTGTAACAAATGGAAACGGAGGCACAGAAGTTGAAGTTCACATTCGTTCATATTTAGATTTAACGTGGAACCTTGGGACCACGGTCCAGGAGCTCCGAAGAGGGCGTGACTACGTGAGTCCCAGACACCCGTGGTAAGTTCCCTCGAACAGGGTCAGAATGGAATGCCTGGGGGACACGGGTGCTACCTCCAGTTAGACCCCGAACTCATGGCAGCTGTCCCAGTGGGACAAATGGACAAGCAAGGTTAGCGGAAAACGTGGAGCTAACCAGGTGGTACCGGGTGTACAGGTAGAAGCTAGTTCCAGCGGTACTGGCGTTGTCCAGAGATGAGGATGGCAGATTGGCGGGACGAGACGGAACTGGCGTAGACAGAGCGAACATAGTCCAAGATAGCTAGGTAACTGGTAGCTGATGATCTGTGGAGACAGAGAGTATAAGTGGAGCACTGACAGAGAACTTCAGAAACAGAAGCACATGCTGAAAGGAACCGGAAGAAGCAACAGTGGATACTTGTTGCTCTGGCACCCTCCCTATGGTGGAGGGGCTAGAAATAGTGATCACTAACACACCATTGGTCAGAAGTACTTTTGGAAAATGCACACTGTCTCTTTAAGAGACCGGGAGTGTGCGCGCACACGACCTAAGTACTCTGCTCTGGAACCTGCTGGCTGCATGCCAGGAAGCAGCTGAGGGAGGAGGAGCAGAAGCTGCATTCAGAGAGCGTGGAGCCGGCACAGTGTGGGAGTCCCGACGGGGACCCCTGGAAGGTACCACAGCTGGACCAGGTGTAACATATGTTATAATTTGAAAGAAAAAAAAAAAAAAAAATATATATATATATATATATATATATATATATATATATATATATATATATTAGAGAAAAAATGGAACAGCACAAATTCTTTACTTATCTTCGGGCGCAGAGCCCAAACAACCCGTCCCTTGGTTGCTTTCAGTCCATATAATACAAAAGCAGGCAGCGCTCCATGTTCTTTTAAGACAATCTGCAGGTCTTTATTGAGCCCACATCTCCATGCAACGTTTCGGCTCTAACTGAGCCTTTCTCAAGCCTTGAAAGCGTTGCATGGAGATGTGGGCTCAATAAAGACCTGCAGATTGTCTTAAAAGAACATGGAGTGCTGCCTGCTTTTGTAATATATATATATATATATATATATATATATATATATATATATATATATATATATATATATATACAGTACAGACCAAAAGTTTGGACACACCTTCTCATTTAAAGATTTTTTCTGAATTTTCATGACTAGGAAAATTGTAAGTTCACACTGAAGGCATAAAAACTATGAATTAACACATGTGGAATTATATACAAAAAAGTGTGAAACAACTGAAAATATGTCTTATATTCTAGGTTCTTCAAAGTAGCCACCTTTTGCTTTGATGACTGCTTTGCACACTCTTGGCATTCTCTTGATGAGCTTCAAGAGGTAGTCACCGGAAATGGTCTTCCAACAATCTTGGAGGAGTTCCCAGAGATGCTTAGCACTTGTTGGCCCTTTTGCCTTCACTCTGCGGTCCAGCTCACCCCAAACCATCTCGATTGGGTTCAGGTCTGGTGAGTGTGGAGGTCAGGTCATCTGGAGTAGCACCCCATCACTCTCCTTCTTGGTCAAATTGCCCTTACACAGCCTGGAGGTGTGTTTGGGGTCATTGTCCTGTTGAAAAATAAATGATGGTCCAACTAAATGCAAACCGGATGGAATAGCATGCCGCTGCAAGATGCTGTGGTAGCCATGCTGCCATGCTGGTTCAGTGTGCCTTCAATTTTGAATAAATCCCCAACAGTGTCACCAGCAAAGCACCCCCACACCATCACACCTCCTCCTCCATGCTTCACGGTGGGAACCAGGCATGTAGAGTCCATCCGTTCACCTTTTCTTCGTCGCACAAAGACACGGTTGTTGTGATCCGCTTTTTGGGCTCCCCTAGTGGTGGCTGGTGGTACTGGAGACTTGTGTGTTCTTTTCTGCCTCAGCTCACCTGCTTCCATCAGTTTTGGGAGTTCCCTATTTAGCCTTGCTCTCCAGTCACTTCCTTGCCGGTCATCATTGTAACCTGAGTCTTTCAGTTGCATGTTCCTGCTACCAGTCTGCTGATCAGCTAAGTGGACTCTTGTCCTTTTTGTTTTGTATTTTTTGTCCAGTTTACAGTTTGTCATTTCCTGTTACTGGAAGCTCTTGTGGACTGAAATTGCCACTCCTGTGTCATGAGTTGACACAGGAGTCTTAAAGTAATTTCAGGATGGGTTTTTGAAAGGGTTTTTCAGCTGACCGTGAAGTCCTCTTTTGTATCCTTCCTCTATCTAGTAAGTGGACCTCGCTTTGCTAAATCTACCTTCATACTGTGTATGTCTTTTCCTCTGAACTCACCGTTAATATATGTGGGGGCTACTTGTTGTGAAATTGGATTTTGGGCTCCCCCGGTGGCCACTGGTGGAATTGAACTGGTGTGCATCATCCCCTCTGTTCACCTGCTTCCATCAGGATGTGGGAGTCGCTATTTAACCTTGCTCCTCTGTCACTTCCATGCCGGTCAACATTGTAATCAGAAGCCTTTCTGTGCATGTTCCTGCTGCTAGACAACTCCCAGTTAAGTTGGACTTTAGTCCTCGTTTGTTTTTGCATTTTGTCCAGTTCACAGCTGTAGTTTCGTTTCTGTGTCTGGAAAGCTCTTGTGATCTGGAATTGCCACTCTGATGTTATGAGTTAATGCTAGAGTCTTAAGGTAATTTCAGGATGGTATTTTGATAGGGTTTTCAGCTGACCATGAAAGTGCCCTTTCTGTCTTCCTGCTATCTAGTAAGCGGACCTCAATTTTGCTAAAACCTATTTTCATACTACGTTTGTCATTTCATCTAAAATCACCGCCAATATATGTGGGGGGCCTCTGTCTGCCTATCGGGGAAATTTCTCTAGAGGTGAGCCAGGACTGTATTTTCCTCTGCCAGGATTAGTTAGTCCTCCGGCCGGCGCTGGGCGTCTAGGAATAAAAAACGTAGGCTACGCTACCCGGCTACTGTTAGTTGTGCGGCAGGTTTAGTTCATGGTCAGTTTAGTTTCCATCCTTCCAAGAGCTAGTACTTATGTTTGCCTGGCTATGTTCTCTTGCCATTGAGAACCATAACAGCTACTATCATCTTTGGGGAATTTCACTAGAGGTAAGCCAGGTCTGTTCCTTCCTCTTCCAGGCGTAGTTAGTTCTCCGGCTGGCGCATGGCATCTAGGCAGCCGTAGGAATGCTTCCTGGCTACTGTTAGTTGTGTGGTAGATTTATGTCACGGTCAGCTTGAGTTTCCATCACCCGAGGGCTAGTCTGTTATTTTGTGTTTCTGATGTTCCCATGCCATTGGGGAATCATGACAGTATGACCGGCCACTGTTAAAGTAATTGGCAGAAGAAAGGAGAGTAAAAGAAGTCTGTAGATTTTTTTTTTTTTTTTTTTTTCCTCACATGTTTGCTACTTAGTTGGCTCAGTTGTATTTCTGTTCTATTTACAGCCTTGCCTTTCTCTCCTTTTAATCCTTGAATGGCTCTGATCTCTCCGGTGTAAGGATGGACTCTCAGAGTTTGGCTGCAGGTTTAAATAATCTTGCTACGAAGGTTCAGAATTTACAAGATTATGTTACACGTACTCCTATTTCTGAACCTAAGATTCCTACACCAGAGGTATTTTCCGGAGATAGATCTCGGTTTCAGAATTTCAAATGTAATTGTAAATTATTCCTTTCTCTCAGACCTCACTCCTCTGGAGATCCTGTTCAGCAGGTTAAGATTGTGATTTCTTTGCTGCGAGGTGACCCTCAAAATTGGGCATTTTCATTGACACCAGGGGATCCTGCGTTGCTCAATGTGGATGCGTTTTTTCTGGCTTTAGGGTTGCTGTATGAGGAACCTAATTTGGAGATTCAAGCTGAAAAAGCTTTAATAGCCCTGTCTCAAGGGCAAGATGAAGCTGAGATATACTGCCAAAAATTTCGTAAATGGTCTGTGCTTACTCAGTGGAATGAGTGTGCCCTAGCGGCAATTTTCAGAGAAGGCCTTTCTGATGCCGTTAAGGATGTCATGGTGGGGTTTCCTACGCCCACAGGTCTGAATGAGTCCATCACAATGGCGATTCAGATTGATCGGCGTTTGCGGGAGCGCAAACCCGTGCACCATTTGGCGGTATCTTCTGAAGGGACGCCAGAGAAAATGCAATGTGACAGAATTCTGTCAAGAAGCGAGCGGCAGAATTATAGGCGCAAAAATGGCTTGTGCTTCTACTGTGGTGATTCCGCGCATGTTATATCAGCATGCTCTAAACGTACTAGGAAGGTTGACAAGTCTGTTTCTATTGGCACTTTACAGTCTAAATTTCTTCTATCTGTAACTCTGATTTGTTCATTATCAGTTATTACCGTGGATGCCTATGTGGACTCTGGCGCCGCTCTGAGTCTCATGGATTGGTCCTTCGCCAGGCGCTGTGGGTTTGATTTGGAGCCTCTGGAAGTTCCTATACCTCTGAAGGGTATTGATTCTACACCTCTGGCTTGTAATAGACCACAGTTCTGGACGCAAGTGACTATGCGTATGACTCCAGACCATCAGGAGATGATTCGCTTCCTCGTGTTGCATAATTTGCATGAGGTGTTAGTGCTTGGATTACCATGGTTGCAATCTCATAACCCAGTACTGGACTGGAAAACTATGTCTGTGTTAAGCTGGGGATGTCGGGGGGCTCATGGGGACATACCTTTGGTTTCTATCTCGTCATCTATTCCCTCTGAGGTTCCGGCATTTTTGTCGGATTTTGGGGATATTTTTGAAGAGCCTAAAATTGGTTCTCTCCCTCCCCACAGAGAGTGTGATTGCGCCATAGATCTGATTCCAGGCAGTAAATTTCCAAAGGGTCGTTTGTTTAACCTATCTGTGCCTGAGCATGCTGCCATGCGAGAGTATGTTAAGGAGTCCCTGGAAAAGGGACATATTCGTCCTTCTTCATCACCTTTAGGAGCTGGGTTTTTCTTTGTCTCTAAAAAGGATGGCTCGCTGAGGCCTTGTATTGATTATCGACTCCTGAATAAAATTACTGTCAAATATCAGTATCCGTTGCCGCTGCTTACTGATTTGTTTGCTCGCATAAGGGGGGCTAAGTGGTTCTCCAAGATTGATCTCCGTGGGGCGTATAATTTGGTGCGAATTAAGCAAGGGGATGAGTGGAAAACCGCATTTAATACGCCTGAGGGCCACTTTGAGTATTTAGTAATGCCTTTCGGCCTTTCTAATGCACCTTCAGTTTTTCAGTCCTTTATGCATGATATTTTCCGTGAATATCTGGATAAATTTATGATTGTGTATTTGGACGATATTTTGATTTTTTCTGAGGACTGGGAGTCTCATGTTCAGCAGGTCAGGAGGGTTTTTCAGGTCTTGCGGGAGAATTCTCTGTGTAAAGGGTTCTTAGTGTCTTTTTGGGGTTCAAAAGATTTCCTTTTTGGGGTACATTTTTTCCCCTTCTTCTGTTGAAATGGACCCTGTCAAGGTTCGGGCTATTTGTGACTGGACGCAGCCTACTTCTCTAAAGGGTCTTCAGAAGTTCTTGGGCTTTGCTAATTTTTATCGTCGATTTATAACTGGTTTTTCTGGTGTTGCTAAGCCTCTTACGGATTTGACTAAGAAGGGTGCTGATGTTGCCAATTGGTCCTCTGCCGCTGTGGAGGCCTTTCGGGAACTTAAGCGCCGCTTTTCGTCTGCCCCTGTGTTGCGCCAGCCTGATGTCTCTCTCCCCTTTCAGGTTGAGGTCGATGCTTCCGAGATCGGAGCGGGGGCGGTTTTGTCGCAGAAAAGTTCCGATTGCTCAGTGATGAGACCTTGTGCGTTCTTTTCTCGAAAATTTTCTGCCGCCGAAAGAAATTATGATGTCGGTAATCGGGAGCTTTTGGCCATGAAGTGGGCATTTGAGGAGTGGCGTCATTGGCTTGAGGGTGCTAGACATCAGGTGGTGGTTTTGGTTGTTGTTTTTCTCTCGGTTTAATTTTGTGGTCTCATATCTACCAGGTTCTAAGAATGTGAAGGCAGATGCCCTTTCTAGGAGTTTTGAGCCTGATTCCCCTGGTGATTCAGAACCTACAGGTATCCTTAAGGATGGGGTGATATTATCCGCTATTTCCCCAGATCTGCGACGTGCTTTGCAAGAGTTTCAGGCGGATAGACCTGATCGCTGTCCACCTGGTAGACTGTTTGTTCCTGATGATTGGACCAGTAGACCAGTAGAGTCATCTCGGAGGTTCATTCTTCTATGCTGGCGGGTCATCCTGGAATTTTTGGTACCAGGGATTTGGTGGCTAGATCCTTCTGGTGGCCATCTCTGTCTCGAGATGTGCATGTTTTTGTGCAGTCTTGTGATGTGTGTGCTCGGGCCAAGCCTTGTTGTTCTAGGGCTAGCGGGTTGTTGTTGCCCTTGCCTATTCCGAAGAGGCCTTGGACGCACATCTCGATGGACTTTATTTCTGATCTTCCTGTCTCTCAGAGGATGTCTGTTATCTGGGTGGTGTGTGACCGTTTTTCTAAGATGGTTCATTTGGTGCCATTGCCGAAGTTGCCTTCCTCGTCTGAGTTGGTTCCTTTGTTTTTTCAAAATGTGGTTCGCTTGCATGGTATTCCTGAAAATATCGTTTCTGATAGGGGTACCCAGTTCGTTTCTAGATTTTGGCGGGCATTCTGTGCTAGGTTGGGCATTGATTTGTCTTTTTCGTCTGCCTTCCATCCTCAGACTAATGGCCAGACGGAGCGAACTAATCAGACATTGGAGACGTATTTGAGGTGTTTTGTGTCTGCGGATCAGGATGATTGGGTTGCCTTTTTGCCGTTGGCGGAGTTTGCTCTTAATAATCGGGCTAGTTCGGCCACTTTGGTTTCCCCTTTCTTTTGCAATTCGGGGTTTCATCCCCGTTTTTCTTCTGGTCAGGCGGAGTCTTCGGATTGTCCTGGAGTAGATGCTGTGGTGGATCGGTTGTATCGGATTTGGGAACAAGTGGTGGACAATTTGAATTTGTCCCAGGAGAGGACTCAGCGGTTTGCTAACCGCCAGCGTCGGGTTGGTCCTCGCCTTCGTGTTGGGGACTTGGTGTGGTTGTCTTCCCGTTTTGTCCCAATGAGGGTTTCTTCTCCTAAATTTAAGCCTCGGTTCATCGGTCCCTATAGGATTTTGGAGATTATTAACCCTGTTTCCTTTCGTTTGGACCTCCCGGCATCTTTCGCTATCCATAATGTGTTCCATCGGTCGTTGTTGCGGAGATACGAGGTGCCGGTGGTTCCTTCTGCTGAACCTCCTGCTCCTGTGCTGGTTGAGGGTGAATTGGAGTACGTTATAGAGAAGATCTTGGACTCCCGTATTTCCAGGCGGCGACTCCAGTATCTGGTTAAATGGAAGGGCTATGGTCAGGAAGATAATTCTTGGGTAACTGCCTCTGATGTTCATGCCTCGGATTTGGTTCGTGCCTTTCATAGGGCTCATCCAGGTCGCCCTGGAGGTTCTTGTGAGGGTTCGGTGCCCCCTCCTTAAGGGGGGGGTACTGTTGTGATCCGCTTTTTGGGCTCCCCTAGTGGTGGCTGGTGGTACTGGAGACTTGTGTGTTCTTTTCTGCCTCAGCTCACCTGCTTCCATCAGTTTTGGGAGTTCCCTATTTAGCCTTGCTCTCCAGTCACTTCCTTGCCGGTCATCATTGTAACCTGAGTCTTTCAGTTGCATGTTCCTGCTACCAGTCTGCTGATCAGCTAAGTGGACTCTTGTCCTTTTTGTTTTGTATTTTTTGTCCAGTTTACAGTTTGTCATTTCCTGTTACTGGAAGCTCTTGTGGACTGAAATTGCCACTCCTGTGTCATGAGTTGACACAGGAGTCTTAAAGTAATTTCAGGATGGGTTTTTGAAAGGGTTTTTCAGCTGACCGTGAAGTCCTCTTTTGTATCCTTCCTCTATCTAGTAAGTGGACCTCGCTTTGCTAAATCTACCTTCATACTGTGTATGTCTTTTCCTCTGAACTCACCGTTAATATATGTGGGGGCTACTATCATCTTTGGGGAATTTCACTAGAGGTAAGCCAGGTCTGTTCCTTCCTCTTCCAGGCGTAGTTAGTTCTCCGGCTGGCGCATGGCATCTAGGCAGCCGTAGGAATGCTTCCTGGCTACTGTTAGTTGTGTGGTAGATTTAGGTCACGGTCAGCTTGAGTTTCCATCACCCGAGGGCTAGTCTGTTATTTTGTGTTTCTGATGTTCCCATGCCATTGGGGAATCATGACTGTCATGATCTCCATGGCTAGAGAACATAGCATAAGCCTATATAGGAACAAGCTCTTGGAAGATGGGAACTGTACTGACCATGAACTAAACCTACCGCACAACTAGAAGTAGCCAGGTAGCATGTCCTACTTTTTATCCCTATATGCCCAGCGCCGGCCGGAGAACTAAATAATGCTAGCAGAGGGAAATATAAGACCTGGCTCACCTCTAGAGAAATGCCCAAAAAGGAGACAGAGGCCCCCCACATATATTGGCGGTGATTTTAGATGAAATAACAAACACAGCAGGAAAATAGTTTTAGCAAATTTGAGGTCCGCTTTCTAGATAGCAGAAGACAGAAAGAACACTTTCATGGTCAGCAGAAAACCCTAACAAAACACCATCCAGAAATTACTTTAGGACTCTGGCATTAACTCATAATACCAGAGTGGCAATTCCTGATCAACAAGAGCTTTCCAGACACAGTAACGAAACTGCAGCTGTGAACTGGAACCAAAAAGCAAAAACAAACATGGACGAAAGTCCAACTTATCTAGTAGATGTCTGGGAGCAGGAACAAGCACAGAGAGGCTTCTGATAACATTGTTGACCGGCAAGCAACTAACAGAGAAGCCAGATTATATAGCGACACCCAGATCTGATGAGAACAGGTGAACAGGAAAGATGATGACACAAGTTCAATTCCACCAGTGGCCACCGGGGGAGCCCAAAATCCAAATTCACAACAGTACCCCCCCCTCAAGGAGGGGGCACCGAACCCTCACCAGAACCACCAGGGCGATCAGGATGGGCCCTATGAAAGGCACGAACCAGATCGGAGGCATGAACATCAGATGCAGTGACCCAAGAATTATCCTCCTGGCCGTATCCCTTCCACTTGACCAGATACTGGAGTCTCCGTCTGGAAACACGGGAGTCTAGGATTTTCTCCACAACGTACTCCAACTCACCCTCAACCAACACCGGAGCAGGAGGCTCAACGGAAGGCACAACAGGTACCTCATACCTGCGCAATAACGACCGATGAAAAACGTTATGAATGGAAAAGGATGCAGGGAGGTCTAAACGGAAGGAAACAGGGTTAAGAATCTCCAATATTTTATACGGACCGATGAACCGAGGCTTAAACTTAGGAGAAGAGACCCTCATAGGGACAAAACGAGAAGACAACCACACCAAATCTCCAACACAAAGCCGAGGACCAACACGACGGTAACGGTTGGCAAAAAGCTGAGTCTTCTCCTGGGACAACTTCAAATTGTCCATCACCTGCCCCCAAATATGATGCAATCTCTCCACCACCGCATCCACTCCAGGACAATCCGAGGACTCCACCTGACCGGAGGAAAATCGAGGATGGAACCCCGAATTACAGAAAAACGGGGACACCAAGGTGGCAGAGCTGGCCCGATTATTGAGGGCGAACTCCGCCAATGGCAAAAAAGCAACCCAATCATCCTGGTCAGCAGACACAAAACACCTCAGATATGTCTCCAGGGTCTGATTAGTCCGCTCGGTCTGGCCATTAGTCTGAGGGTGAAAAGCAGACGAAAAAGACAAATCTATGCCCATCCTAGCACAGAATGCCCGCCAAAATCTAGACACAAATTGGGTTCCTCTGTCAGAAACGATATTCTCAGGAATACCATGCAAACGAACAACATTTTGAAAAAACAGGGGAACCAACTCGGAAGAAGAAGGCAATTTGGGCAGGGGAACCAAATGGACCATCTTAGAAAAACGGTCACACACCACCCAGATGACAGACATTTTCTGGGAAACAGGCAGATCTGAAATAAAATCCATCGAGATGTGCGTCCAAGGCCTCTTAGGAATAGGCAAGGGCAACAATAATCCACTAGCCCGAGAACAACAAGGCTTGGCCCGAGCACAAACGTCACAAGACTGCACAAAGCCTCGCACATCTCGTGACAGGGAAGGCCACCAGAAGGATCTTGCCACCAAATCCCTGGTACCAAAAATTCCAGGATGACCTGCCAATGCAGAAGAATGCACCTCAGAGATGACTCTACTGGTCCAATCATCAGGAACAAACAGCCTATCAGGCGGACAACGATCCGGTCTATCCGCCTGAAACTCCTGCAAGGCCCGCCGCAGGTCTGGAGAAACGGCTGACAAAATAACTCCATCCTTAAGGATACCTGTGGGCTCAGAGTTGCCGGGTGAATCAGGCTCAAAACTCCTAGAAAGGGCATCCGCCTTAACATTCTTAGAACCCGGTAGGTATGACACCACAAAATTAAACCGAGAAAAAAATAATGACCAGCGCGCCTGTCTAGGATTCAGGCGCCTGGCGGTCTCAAGATAAATCAAATTTTTGTGGTCAGTCAATACCACCACCTGATGTCTGGACCCCTCAAGCCAATGGCGCCACTCCTCAAACGCCCACTTCATGGCCAAAAGCTCCCGATTCCCAACATCATAATTCCGCTCAGCGGGCGAAAATTTACGGGAAAAGAAGGCACAAGGCCTCATCACGGAGCAGTCAGAACTTTTCTGCGACAACACTGCCCCAGCTCCGATCTCAGAAGCGTCGACCTCAACCTGAAAAGGAAGAGCCACATCAGGCTGACGCAACACAGGGGCAGAAGAAAAACGGCGCTTAAGCTCCTGAAAAGCCTCCACAGCATCAGGGGACCAATTAGCAACATCAGCACCCTGTCTAGTCAAATCGGTCAATGGCTTAACGACATCCGAAAAACCAGCAATAAATCGACGATAAAAGTTGGCAAAGCCCAAAAATTTCTGAAGACTTTTAAGAGAAGAGGGCTGCGTCCAATCACAAATAGCTTGAACCTTGACAGGATCCATCTCAATGGAAGAGGGAGAAAAAATATATCCCAAAAAGGAAATTCTCTGAACCCCAAAAACGCACTTAGAACCCTTGACACACAGAGAATTAGACCGCAAAACCTGAAAAACCCTCTTGACTTGCTGGACATGAGAGTCCCAGTCATCCGAAAAAATCAGAATATCATCCAGATACACTATCATAAATTTATCCAAAAAATCGCGGAAAATATCATGCATAAAGGACTGGAAGACTGAAGGGGCATTAGAAAGACCAAAAGGCATCACCAAATACTCAAAGTGGCCCTCGGGCGTATTAAATGCGGTTTTCCACTCATCCCCCTGCCTGATCCGCACCAAATTATACGCCCCACGGAGATCAATCTTAGAGAACCACTTGGCCCCCTTTATGCGAGCAAACAAATCAGTCAGCAACGGCAATGGGTATTGATATTTAACCGTGATTTTATTCAAAAGCCGATAATCAATACATGGTCTCAAAGAGCCGTCTTTTTTTGACACAAAGAAAAAGCCGGCTCCTAAGGGAGATGACGATGGACGAATATGTCCCTTTTCCAAGGACTCCTTTATATATTCTCGCATAGCAGCATGTTCAGGCACAGACAGATTAAATAAACGACCCTTTGGGTATTTACTACCCGGAATTAAATCTATAGCACAATCGCACTCACGGTGCGGAGGTAGTGAACCCAGCTTGGGTTCTTCAAAGACGTCACGATAATCAGACAGGAACTCAGGGATTTCAGAGGGGATAGATGATGAAATGGAAACCAAAGGTACGTCCCCATGAGTCCCCTTACATCCCCAGCTCAACACAGACATAGCTCTCCAGTCAAGGACTGGGTTGTGAGACTGCAGCCATGGCAATCCTAGCACCAAATCATCATGTAGATTATACAGCACCAGAAAACGAATAATCTCCTGGTGATCCGGATTAATACGCATAGTTACTTGTGTCCAGTATTGTGGTTTATTATTAGCCAATGGGGTGGAGTCAATCCCCTTCAGAGGAATAAGAGTCTCCAAAGGCTCTAAATCATACCCACAACGATTGGCAAAGGACCAATCCATAAGACTCAAAGCGGCGCCAGAGTCGATATAGGCGTCCGTGGTAATAGATGACAAAGAGCAAATCAGGGTCACAGACAAAATAAACTTAGACTGTAAAGTGCCAATGGAAACAGACTTATCAAGCTTTTTAGTACGCTTAGAGCATGCTGATATAACATGAGTAGAATCCCCACAATAGAAACACAACCCATTTTTCCGTCTAAAATTCTGCCGCTCGCTTCTGGACAGAATTCTATCACACTGCATACTTTCTGGCGTCTTCTCAGTGGACACCGCCAGATGGTGCACTGGTTTGCGCTCCCGCAGACGCCTATCGATCTGAATAGCTATTGTCATGGACTCATTCAGACCCGCAGGCACAGGGAACCCCACCATAACATCCTTAATGGCATCAGAGAGACCCTCTCTGAAAGTAGCCGCCAAGGCACACTCATTCCACTGAGTAAGCACAGACCATTTACGGAATCTCTGGCAGTAAATTTCAGCTTCATCTTGCCCCTGAGATAGGGACATCAAAGTTTTTTCTGCCTGAAGTTCCAAATGAGGTTCGTCATAAAGCAACCCCAAGGCCAGAAAAAACGCATCTACACTGCGCAACGCAGGATCCCCTGGTGCCAATGAAAAAGCCCAGTCTTGAGGGTCGCCACGGAGCAGAGAAATCACAATCCGAACCTGCTGTGCAGGGTCCCCGGCAGAACGAGATTTCAGGGACAAAAATAACTTGCAATTATTTCTAAAATTCTGAAAACCAGATCTATTCCCCGAGAAAAATTCCGGCAAAGGAATTCTCGGTTCAGATACCGGAGCATGAACAACAAAATCTTGCAAATTTTGTACTTTCGTGGTGAGATTATTCAAACCTGCAGTTACACTCTGAAGATCCATAATAAACAGGTGAACACAGAGCCATTCAAAGATTAGAAGGAGAGAGAAAAAAAAGAAAGACTGCAGCATAGACAGACTGGCAAATGATCCAATTAAGAGCACAAAAAAAAAAAAACTCTCAGCAGACTTCTTATTTCACTCCTTTCTCAGCCAAGGAATTAACCCTTTAGTGGGCCGGTCAAACTGTCATGATCTCCATGGCTAGAGAACATAGCATAAGCCTATATAGGAACAAGCTCTTGGAAGATGGGAACTGTACTGACCATGAACTAAACCTACCGCACAACTAGAAGTAGCCAGGTAGCATGTCCTACTTTTTATCCCTATATGCCCAGCGCCGGCCGGAGAACTAAATAATGCTAGCAGAGGGAAATATAAGACCTGGCTCACCTCTAGAGAAATGCCCAAAAAGGAGACAGAGGCCCCCCACATATATTGGCGGTGATTTTAGATGAAATAACAAACACAGCAGGAAAATAGTTTTAGCAAATTTGAGGTCCGCTTTCTAGATAGCAGAAGACAGAAAGAACACTTTCATGGTCAGCAGAAAACCCTAACAAAACACCATCCAGAAATTACTTTAGGACTCTGGCATTAACTCATAATACCAGAGTGGCAATTCCTGATCAACAAGAGCTTTCCAGACACAGTAACGAAACTGCAGCTGTGAACTGGAACCAAAAAGCAAAAACAAACATGGACGAAAGTCCAACTTATCTAGTAGATGTCTGGGAGCAGGAACAAGCACAGAGAGGCTTCTGATAACATTGTTGACCGGCAAGCAACTAACAGAGAAGCCAGATTATATAGCGACACCCAGATCTGATGAGAACAGGTGAACAGGAAAGATGATGACACAAGTTCAATTCCACCAGTGGCCACCGGGGGAGCCCAAAATCCAAATTCACAACACATGACACACGGTGGTTGGAACCAAAAATCTCAAATTTGGACTCATCAGACCAAAGCACAGATTTCCACTGGTCTAATGTCCATTCCTTGTGTTCTTTAGCCCAAACAAGTCTCTTCTGCTTGTTGCCTGTCCTTAGCTGTGGTTGCCTAGCAGCTATTTTACCATGAAGGCCTGCTGCACAAAGTCTCTTCTTAACAGTTGTTGTAAAGATGTGTCTGCTGCTAGAACTCTGTGTGGCACTGACCTGGTCTCTAATCTGAGCTGCTGTTAACCTGTGACTTCTGAGGCTGGTGACTCCTATAAACTTATCCTCAGAAGCAGAGGTGACTCTTGGTCTTCCTTTCCTGGGGCGGTCCTCATGTGAGCCAGTTTCTTTGTAGCGCTTGATGGTTTTTTCAACTGCACTTGGGGACACTTTCAAAGTTTTCCCAATTTTTTGGACTGACTGACATTCATTTCTTAAAGTAATGATGGCCACTCGTTTTTCTTTACTTAGCTGCTTTTTTCTTGCCATAATACAAATTCTAACAGTCTATTCAGTAGGACTATCAGCTGTGTATCCACCAGACTTCTGCACAACACAACTGATGGTCCCAACCCCATTTATAAGGCAAGAAATCCCACTTATTAAACCTGACAGGGTTAAACCTTCACACCTGTGAAGTGAAAACCATTTCCAGTGACTACCTCTTGAAGCTCATCAAGAGAATGCCAAGAGTGTGCAAAGCAGTTATCAAAACAAAAGGTGGCTACTTTGAAGAACCTAGAATATAAGACATATTTCCAGTTGTTTCACACTTTTTTTTTTTAAGTATATAATTCCACATGTGTTAATTCATAGCTTTGATGGCTTCAGTGTGAATTTACAATTTTCATAGTCATCAAAATACAGAAAAATCATTAAATGAGAAGGTGTGACCAAACTTTTGGTCTGTACTGTACATATATATATATATATATATATATATATATATATATATATATATATATATACAGTATATATAATCTTATGTTAAGTTACTGTATGCGTGTTGAATTTACTTACTGTATTTAAGAGATGGTTTTGATTCTAATAATTATGTATGGTGAATTAATGATTGTTACAACAAACATAAATTGGCTTTTCAAAGGTTTTTTTATATATGAAAAAGCCAAATGCTTATTCTCACAAACCATATTGACCTCATATGGCTTTTGTGGCCATTTAAATTTGGCCTAGCAAATAACCAACATATTATTGAGCTATCACACCAGAAGAAACAATTATTTTTCAGAACAAAAATATTTATCAATACCAAATTTAAAGGTTAAGAAAAGTTGGTGGAGGTGATGGTGGCAGTCCGGGTTCTTGTTCTTGCGTACTCTGTTTCCCCAATTGTCCTTCACCCTGTGTGGGTACTAACTGTTGCCCATGCTGTAAATATTGGCCATGCTCGTATTGAGCACTTGCCGATTGCCCATAGGGATTTAGAGTATGGGCCTCGTTAGGATTATAGTAGCCATGTGGGTCATACACCCCCCCCCCAATATGGCCATGTCGTCTAAACCCAGGTTGAGACCAGCCTCCAACACTGGGTCTGTACAAGTGGCCATATTGGGAAAGTTGCTGGTAGGATGGCATTTGGATATGTGGTTGCATTGGTTGGTTTTAGGGGGGGAAGGGTTGAGGTGTAGGCACACGTGGAGGAGGTGCATCAGATCCCCCTTGAGCATGCACTTGTTGGGTTGTTTGAAGACGCATGAGGTTACGGGGTGACAGCTGCCACCTCTCCAAGTATTCAAACAACTCATATGGGCTATTGAGGGGGTGCATGCATCAAGAAGGATCTGAAAGCACCCTCTCACACGTAGTCTCACCTCACAGGGTAGGGGACGGAGGTACCGGGCCAGGCTGTGTGAATATGTCTCCTCACCCTCATCGTGGGCAGCCGTGGAAAGATAGTTTAGGACACCAGTATCCACATGCCTCCTTGTTTCCAGTAGCTCTCTCATTCTGCGGCCATGGTGATAAATAACAGCAGGCTGTGAAGAGGCCTCCAGTGGGACAGTAGGGCTGCTGCTGTTCCCATGACCTTCTGACCTTCATGGCTGACTGGAACCGGTGCAGCTGTGGGTGGTGGTGCAGCATCTGGGCCTGTTGTTGGCAGAGCTTCTGGTGCTGAGGAAGATGGACCTGGAGGGACGCACCTGGAAGGATCAGAAGATGGGCCAGCCACCTCTTCATCTTCCCCGACTGGATCAATGACAGCCTCTGAGTCGGACCCTGTCTCCCTCTCAGTGAGGTTGGACTGAGTTCTGTTATGAAAGTATGACAATAATAAAATCAAATGTAATATACGAGCATAAAATACATATGTGTAATGTGGTGTGCGGTTTGATCCATACTGGAATCCAGAAATGACAGCCGGTTGTAATAAATGTATTTTCTCTTTGTAGGAGCAGAAGCACCACTCCTGGCCCGCAGCGGTCTTTCTCGCCTGTACTGGTCCCTTATGCTGCGCCATCTTTTCATAACATCTTCCACTGCAATGACAGATGTAACATCATTAATATCCCTAAAGTCATGAACCATTCTGTAAGTGTCAGGGGAACCCTGGGGTCCTTTTTTTTCCTAATGGGATACAAAGGGGTGTTTCAGGGGGAAGATACTTCATACCAGAGCCCCTGCCTTAACATACTCTTTAATATCCCTGCTCAGGGCCATTGATTTGGCTAGCCTTAAAGGGTATTGCTTTAACCAAAGAGGAGTGGTTCCTTCTTTTAATTTAATCATGACTGGGGGAATGGGCAACCGACCCACATCAGTTTTTCCCCTTGCCCAAATGGTGTCTGGCACCTTACTCATTTCCCTGTCCTCTGACTTTTTGGGTGTTAGGTGTTACTTTCACTGCTCTTGCTAAATACACCATGTCTGCAATCTCACACAAGTGTTTATATGAAAGGGGACTGTAATACCCTCAGGAGAGTACTGTATGGTGGCCTGGATAGCACTCAACACATCTGCTCCCAGCAAATTCATAGGGGTATTGTCACTAACAATAAGCTTTGTAAGCACCTCTTGTCTATCTCGTTATTTTAGTCTTATTTGTTTAGTCATAAGGGCTTCAGTCACTTGCCCTTCTACCCCCACACATTCCACAATCTCGTTAGTAATCATATCTGGCATTATCAAGTTTTTGTGTACCACAGTCCCGGCTGCCCCAGTCTCAATCAAAATCAGTCTACTTAGCGTCCTTTTGTCTCATCTGTAAAAGTCTTAATTATGCGTCCTAGTACGTCACCTGCCTTTGCATACTCAAACTCTCTAGGTCTGCTCAGGTGCACTTATATGTCCGTTGTATTGCTTTTGTGTCATGTCGGACACTGTTCAGACCAGGTCGTTCGACAGACAGCGGTAATTCCGCTTTTGACCACTATGTGCTCATTGGCGTCGGCTAGATTTTATCTACTGTAGCTGGTCCGGGGTTAATTTACCTGATGCTCGGATTGGAAGCTGGGCCATGCCCATTGCCTTTAAATAGTTCCCCTGAACATTGGGCGTCGCCGATTATAGCTTCTGTCTTGTGCGTTATCTCGGTCTGGAGTGGTGAGCTGGTAGTTGGAGATTCGTTGCTGGTGGTGTATTTCCCTTTGTCTTATTTACTCCTTCCTATATTTGTATTTATTTTGCCCTGCACATTTATAGTGTATTCCTGAGTGACTGCGGCGTGGTGTATATTTTCCGTTATCCTTGTCTGTGCTAACTGTGGATATTGGTGTATGATCACTTCACTGGGTGGTGTGCGGAGGTTTCAGCCTAGGGTTGGACCAGGAGACAAGGTGAGGTTCGAGGCCTGGACATGCACACCATCAGTGTAAACTCCAGGTAGAGGGTCAGTCAGGATTTCCCTAGTCTGAGGGAAATTGCAGGGGCCCGGGTTATTAGCTCTTGCCCACCTAGTCTCCCCGTGACAAATTGTGTGTAAAATGGGAAAGGTTGATTCTCAGGGTCAAGCAACTGTTTTGTTGTAGGTAGCGGGTCAGAGGGGCTCCAAGGACAATACTCTTGTATCTGTCTTACCCTACTCACCCTTCTTGGTCCTGATGTGGTTGGTTGGTGGTGGAGGTGACCGGATTATCAGTGGGGGTGACATGCTGTTCTACAACTTCCTCCCTCTCAGGATTACTGTCAGCTTACTCCCAAAAAGTAAATGCCCCCACTACCCACACTACTGTGTCAGCTTCTCAAGTCACTACATATCTTGTCAGTATGGGATTTAGTGCAATTCACTCAGGTCAGTAGCACAGGTCACCCAGTCTGGGTTTGTCTGACCACAGTTTTTACAAGTCCATTTGTCTTGTCTGGGTCTCTGGTTATACAAAGGTATGATGGTAGCAGTAATGTGTCGGTCATAGTCGGACTTTTGAGCATCAAAATATTCATAATACACCTTACTTCCATACTGTTGCACTTATGCACTTATTCAGGCACAATTTATTCACTTGCTATTTTCCTCCCTTGTCTGTGATTTTTTTATACATCCAAACATCCGCACTCTGGCATGTTTGCCTTTTTAAATATTGGTCTCACATCTCTCACTGCTTCCTTTCCTTCTCTGTCTTTTACAATCTGTATAGCTGTTCTGGATCCCATTGGGGGCCCTGACTTCACACAGAACAAGTTCGCCATGGCTTCAACTTATTCTCCAGACAGCTCAACTTTATTCTGCAAATGTCCTTTTAGTGTGCCTGCACATTGTCTACAGGCCACAAGTAGCAATTCAGAGCGAGCCTGTCAAGGTGTAGTGGAAAGGCTCCTTGCCTCTCACCCGGTAGACCTACAGGATGTAACGAGAAGGCTCTTTGCCTCTCACCCGTTAGATCAGCTGACTAGAATAGTAAGGCCCAGATGTGATAGCCCTCTAACCCACTAGCCCAGCTCCATGAAACGTGGGAAGGCTCTTTGCCTCTCACCCACAACAAAAACCATCTGACTAAAGTAAGAAGGCCCAGATGTGTCAGGCCTCTGACCTACTAGAACAGCAGTGCAGTTGGCTACCTCCTTTGTTGATCCTCAGTTAGTTATATATTACTCAACTTGAAGCAGGTGAATCTTTTACCAATATTTAAATCACACTGATGACAAAACAATCTATAGCAAATTTCCTCTAAAATAGGCACTTAGCGGAGATAAGAACAGAGAGGAGAAACTTACAAGTAATCGCACAGCACCTTAAGTCACCCCTCCCATCAGAATTTTAGAAATTTAGTGTCCCTCACACAGAAACAGAATGCAGCAGTTCTCAGACTTAATCAATTTCTACAAAACCTTCATCATCTGGTAATCAAAAACAGTTTCGCTATACGGGCAGATCACTGCACAATTTGAATAATCTGATCCTGACCGCGTCCGGCCAAACCACATACAGAAACCTGTCCAATGTCAAACCATATATAACACAGGTTTGACTGAATCTCAGATGTAAATTAAAAATATTCACAACTCATCCATCCTGAGCCCTCAGCAACAACTGCAACTCCTGCAACCCTCAAACTATTGTCTCCTTCCCCACCATCCTGTAGAATGTAAGACTGCAAGGGCAGGGACCTCGCCCCTCTGTTTGTCTGTAATTGTTAATTTGCTTACTGTAAGTGATATCTGTAATTTGTATGTAACCCCCTTCTCATGTACAGCACCATGGAATCACTGGTGCTATATAAATAAATAATAATAACTGGATAAGTAATGATACTTATGTGATGATTCATTCATACATGTGTAATGAGCTGGCCGGCTCTGACTGTTCTGTGATCATTGACATAGAATCTGTGACAGACACTGCCCCCGTGTGGCCAGAAGTTCTACCTATGTCGAATGTGATTACAGGGAAACAAACTGTATTTGCAAAACTCCCCCCTGTTATGTCATGTGACCAGGAAGGAGGGAGAGAAGAAGGAGAGCCCGGGAAACTTCTCTGTGCAGAGAGAAGTCTGTGTATGCTGGTGTCCTCCTGTAGATGCGACATAGGAAATTGCCTGGACGATTCCCCTCTCTTGGAAGCTGGCATCCAGATTGTTCCCAGCTCCCACACTGCAGAGCACTCAGCGGTGACATCTTCACAGATCCTGGAGCCCATGAACTGTAAGCGGGTCCTCTGTTGAGAGGCCGAACACCCCACCTTTACCTGCTGAACCCCCAAGGATTACAGTCTGGACCTGAGAGACAGAGTTTTGTTTTCTCCCTGTTGTTTTCCTCTTTGGCTGGAGTGTCCCCCTGCAGTGACAGGCCTGCGACGTGGGAAGATAACCTCCTGGAGCAAAGAGACTGGTAACGTGTGGATAGGGAAAGTGAGGGACAGTTTGTATTACACGTTATTTCTGTGGATAGGCATATTTTGTGTTGTTTATTATTGTGTTCCGCTGTGTTAAGGAAAAATGTATAACAGTAAAGATACGTTTGTTAAGATGGAATCTGAGTGTGGAGGTTTTGCTGGGCCAGATCATGGATATACATGGGCGGCCTTGCCCTCGTCCACTTCATCTGGCGTAGTCGGCAGGATCTGTGCCCAGCAGGATTCTCACCCAGGCCCAGTATACAGTCAGAAACCGCCGCCGGTGTCCATTGTAAACCAGGTCAGGAAATTTGGCGGGCGAAACTACCCCGTACCAGAGTGGGCGGAACAAGTGCGGATACTGGGAGAAATGTATAATATTGACCCTAAGACCTTGGCAGAAATGGCGGTACTGACGCTAGAGGGGGAGGCATGGACGACAGTCAGACTGCAGACGGTCAGGGGGCAGCGTGTGTTGGAGGATTTGGTGCGGGTGCTGGAAAAGACCTATGGACCTACTACGTACCAGGGAACACTGCGGTACCTGTTCTTCAGACGGACACAGCTTGAATGGGAGGACATTCCCCAATATGCAAATGCCCTTCAGGTACTCCTTGAACAAGTCTGTGCAAAAGGGGAACAACTGGCTAACATAGCTCCTCGTGACCTGGTACTGAGAGACCAATTCGTTATAGGGCTGAGAGACCAGTATCTTAACCGTACGCTACAGGACTTGATTCGGATGACGCCGACTCTCACCTTCGCTGAAGTCAAGCTGGAAGCCATAGAACGTTCTAGGGGACCCGTCATGGATGTGGGGACTCAGAGCGCTGCGTGCAGATCCATATTAAACAGTAAACAGCCCAACAGTGACACCGAGGTTCTGAAACAGATGGTAGCAGATTTACAGCAACAGGTGTCACAGTTAACACTAGAACGACAGAGAGACCAGCGGATACGACCTAGCCGTCCCGCGGGACCATGTTGGTCATGTGGTGACCCTCGCCACAGGGCGAATCGTTGTCCTCAACGAACAAACCATCAGTTACCACGACGAACAGAATATCAGCTACATCCACAAGCAGAGCCACCACGCCAGGACTCACCACAATGGCCGCCGTTAAACTAGACACCCCTGCAGCTGAGGTTCGAGCAGAGAACGGGGTGTAGAAAAACAGAACCAGCAACGGAGTACTCTTGCCTCGAGTAGTCCTATACTTGAAGTTATTCTGGAGGGAATTGCGGTGCAAGGATTGATGGACACTGGGTCGCAAGTGACCACGATCTCTGAACAGTTTTATGAAAAGTACCTCAAACCAAGAACTGCTTGTGATCCAGATACCACCATTAAGATAATTGCAGCTAATAACCTACCCATTCCAGTAACCGGAGTCGCCTGGATGGATACGAAGGCCTGTGGACAAGACCTAGGGAAACGAGGAATCGTCATTGTCAAGGAAGGCTTCGGCTCCGAGACCCCAGTAATAATCGGAATGAATATCTTGAAAGACCTGGATCTTATGCTGTTGACAAGAAAAGGGCCCAAGTACTGGCAGAAAGTTACCAAACATAAACCGACTCGTCTGGCGTTCCAGCGCGTAATCCGGACCGTTGGACTTCAACAGATGGCAAAGGAACAACTACCCCTAGCAGCCATTAAAGTGCCCCGCTGTACTCGGATTACTTTGCCCGCTGAAAAAGAGACAGTCATTTCCCTGCCTCTTAACACCAACCGACAACTTGAAGGAGTTGAAGTGTTAATCGAACCGAGGGCTCCAAGTGGGGGTAAGCTAAACCCACTAGTCGCCCGCACCCTAGCCGTCGTGAGGAACGGAAGAGTCCCTGTCAGGCTAAACAACACCGCAGACGTAGGTGTAGCTCTCGAGGCTGGCACGCAACTTGCCAGAGTATATGCTCTACCCATGGAAGTGAACCCCATGGGACCCTTACAATTCACCCCGTCTACAGAAGATGGCCGGACGGTAACTGTCTCAGCCATGAATGCTCAAGCAGATGATGAAGACATTGGGTGAAAACTACTGGAAAAAGTGCAACTGGACCCTTCCCAGTACACCAAACAGGAAGTGTCTCAAGTGGAGAAACTACTGCGAGAACACCAAGACTCCTTTGCAAAGCATGACACCGACTTCGGGTACACCACTAGTATCCAACACGAGATTCCCACGGGCGATGCTGCTCCTATTCGCGAGAGGTACCGACAAATACCACCTCAACAATACCAGGAGGTGAAGAGCCTCTTAGAATCTATGCTACACGCCGGAGTGGTGCGGGAAAGCCAGAGCCCATGGGCTGCACCCGTGGTGATAGTCAAAAAGAAAGATGGATCCCTGAGATTTTGCGTAGACTACCGTCGACTGAACGCTTGCACGATCCGGGACTCCTATCCACTCCCCCGGATCGAAGAGTCACTGACCGCCCTGAAAAAGGCCAAATATTTTTAGTCTCTAGACTTGGCCAGTGGATATTGGCAGGTCCCCATGAGTGAGAAGGACAGAGAAAAGACCGCCTTCATCCTTCCCATGGGTCTGTACGAGTTTGACCGGATGCCATTCGGCTTGAGTAACGCACCAGGGACCTTTCAGAGACTGATGGAACGCTGTCTGGGAGATTTCAACTTCGAATTCACGATGATATACCTTGATGACATCGTGGTATACTCCGCCACCTTCGAGGATCATCTTCACAAGCTTGGCAAAGTGTTCCAGCGCTTGAAGAAACACGGCCTGAAGTTGAAGCCCAGCAAGTGCCGTCTATTCCAGCAGGAGATCGATTACCTGGGACACCGGATCTCGGCCGAAGGTGTCCAACCCTCTCCAGAGAAGATAGCAGCTGTCCAAGAGTGGCCACAACCAACTACCATCAAAGAAGTCCAGGCTTTCCTGGGGCTAGCGGGCTATTACCGCCGATTTGTCAAGGACTTTGCCCGGCTTGCGGAACCACTGCATGAGACCCTCCGAGGAACCGCGAACAGTCCCAGAGGACGACACATCAGCTGGGGGCCGGACCAAGAAAAATCCTTCCGGGCGCTTCAAGCTGCTCTGACATCACCCCCTATTCTGGCATTTGCAGACTACACCTTGCCGTTCCAGTTATACACCGACGCCAGCCTTCAAGGTCTCGGGGCGGTCCTCTCCCAAGTCCAAGATAACAAGGAACGCGTAATAGCCTATGCCAGTAGATCCCTCCGTGACACCGAAAAGAACCCCGTCAACTACAGCTCTTTCCGCCTGGAACTCCTGGCCCTGACCTGGGCTATGACAGAGAAATTTGCTGGCTACCTGACAGGGGCGGAGGTGCTGGTCGTGACAGACAACAATCCTCTTGCTCACCTAGAAAATGCCAAACTAGGGGCAATGGAACAGCGCTGGATGGCAAGGCTCTCTAGATTCCAATACAAAATTGAATACAGAGCGGGGAAGGAGAATCAGAATGCTGACAGCCTTTCCAGAGTGACCTCATCCCCGCCGGTAGGGGACCGGGATGAAGAGTTGGAGGGAGATGAACTGCCCGACTTTGCCCGGCTAGCTAAACAAATAGAAGATAGCCGCCAGTATGCTGTAGGTGGAATCGAAGCCGTAGTGGGGTCCCCCCTGTCCCAACAAGAATGGGACAAGCTTCAAGATTGAGACCCTGAACACGTCTTACTGAAACAGTATGTGAAGACACAAGAGAAACCACCCTCCGAAGTAAGAGCCCGACTATCAACCAGGGCCTCTGCCCTACTTGCCCAATGGGATCGGCTGATCGTGAAGGATGGAGTCTTGTATCGCAGGGTCCTTTTATCCCATATGCTGGAAGAATGTTTGCAGATTGTCGTCCCGGTGCAGCTAGCCCATGAGATGGTGGCTGAAGCCCACAGAAGGAACGACCACTTCGGCATAGACAAGACCCTCCAGTGGACCCAGCAATTCATTTTTTGCCCAGGACTCCGTAAGCGGGTTGAAAACGTCTGCCTAAGCTGTCGTACATGTGAACTCCACAAGTCTACTGAGCAGCGTGCACCCGTCCAGACCATTAGCACATCCAGGCCCCTCGAGTTGTTGATGGTGGACTATCTGTTGATCGGAACGGCGAATAGTGGCTACCAGTACTGTCTGGTGATGGTGGACCACTTCACGAAATTCGCCGTCGCTGTTGCTACCAAAGATCAGACTGCCGAATCAGCTGCACAGGCCATCTGTCAACACTTCGTTCGGGTATACGGGTGTCCGGAGCGGCTGCACTCGGATCAGGGGGCGTGTTTCGAAGGGCGAGTCATTGAAGAACTTCAGCAGATGTATGGAATCAAGAAGTCCAGGACCACCCCGTATCATCCACAAGGGAATGGCGCGTGTGAACGTTTCAACCGGACTCTCTTACAACTGATCCGAACCTTAGCAGAAGACAAAAAGCCCGACTGGCCTCGATTCCTCCCAGAACTGCTGTGGGCCTATAACAATCAAGTCCATTCTGTCACCGGATACACGCCATACACCCTCCTTTTTGGCCGCCCAGGCAAAGGCATCCATGAGCTACACCTGTCTAACTCTGATGAAGACACCTGTGGTACCTATCCTTCCTGGCTACAAGCACACCGTCAAAGGATGGAAACTGTATACCGGCTGGTGGAACAGCAGATCCAGGACCAGGTCCACACTGATCCACTTCCAGTACAAGAAGACCTACTGAGTGTGGGTCAACTAGTCCTAGTTTGTGTAAAGAAACCACAAGGAAAACTCCGACCCAAGTGGGAGACCGAAGTCTATCGAATCATTGGACACCCGTACCCTGGTGGCCCCGTCTACCAAGTACAAGGCGAAGACAGCGGCAGCCTCCGCACCCTGCACCGTAACATGTTGCGCCCCTGTCGTTCTCAGCCTGACTCCCCTCCTATAATGCCTAGAGAGACAGATGTCACTAATACTGTGGGAGACACCGATACCAGGGATGTAGAGGTGGAAGACATCCCTACCCCTGCTCGTCTGACTGACACGTCTGCACCCCTTACCTCCTCGACTGACTTACCGACTGGGGCGGAGAGTGGAGTGACTGATCGGGGAGAGAGACTAGCACCCGTTCTGCGGTGGTCCTCGCTGTCCGCCTGAGTGCCCCCGGGACAGTCCTACAGAGACCAATATGTGTGGCCCTCTTCACAGCCGGGTCCTACAACCTCCACAGCCATCGCCGCCCTGGAAACAGTCGTTGACAGGGACTGCCAACCTTCAAGTGGGGGGGCGTGTAATGAGCTGGCCGGCTCTGACTGTTCTGTGATCATTGACATAGAATCTGTGACAGACACTGCCCCCGTGTGGCCAGAAGTTCTACCTATGTCGAATGTGATTACAGGGAAACAAACTGTATTTGCAAAACTCCCCCCTGTTATGTCATGTGACCAGGAAGGAGGGAGAGAAGAAGGAGAGCCCGGGAAACTTCTCTGTGCAGAGAGAAGTCTGTGTATGCTGGTGTCCTCCTGTAGATGCGACATAGGAAATTGCCTGGACGATTCCCCTCTCTTGGAAGCTGGCATCCAGATTGTTCCCAGCTCCCACACTGCAGAGCACTCAGCGGTGACATCTTCACAGATCCTGGAGCCCATGAACTGTAAGCGGGTCCTCTGTTGAGAGGCCGAACACCCCACCTTTACCTGCTGAACCCCCAAGGATTACAGTCTGGACCTGAGAGACAGAGTTTTGTTTTCTCCCTGTTGTTTTCCTCTTTGGCTGGAGCGTCCCCCTGCAGTGACAGGCCTGCGACGTGGGAAGATAACCTCCTGGAGCAAAGAGACTGGTAACGTGTGGATAGGGAAAGTGAGGGACAGTTTGTATTACACGTTATTTCTGTGGATAGGCATATTTTGTGTTGTTTATTATTGTGTTCCGCTGTGTTAAGGAAAAATGTATAACAGTAAAGATACGTTTGTTAAGATGGAATCTGAGTGTGGAGGTTTTGCTGGGCCAGATCATGGATATACATGAGCGGCCTTGCCCTCGTCCACTTCACATGCTCATTCAGGGATTATTTTTTTCTTTTCTCTTTCACTTTTCAGTTGATTTTTACAAGAAGAGAATCAAAATCCCTTATCCCAATCACTCCACCTGATTCAGCTCAAAGTGAGTTGAATAATATCCTCTGTCACATACAGAGGACCACACCTAATGGAACCCCTCATCAATCAGGGACTTATTTATATCCCTTATACTCAATTGCTCACCTCTCATCTCATTCAGAGGTTCTCATACACATACATACAAGGCTTCACACAGCCTGCCTATTTTGCACTTTGGAATTAACACAACTTATGTAACTACAGCAGTGTCCACTGACACTCTGAGAGCACAATGGCCAAACAACAGAAACCACAGCCGAATACAAAATACAGCCTAATATGATATACTGCCAATCCAAAATGACCAAAACAACAACACTGCACAGAGTCTATCCCAGTTCTGTATTATACAGTACACAACCAGTTACTATATTGACAGAAAATACAGATAACAGTTATCCTCTTATTACTCTATTATTCAACTCTCATATGGACATAAACAGACAAAACACAAAACTCACTGGTGATGTAGGTTCTTTGAACCGTGTTTGCAGCCTTAACCCAGAGATATGGAGAGATCCAGAGAGATTGCAAGTGCAAAACAAAGTGTAAGAATAAAATTTCTCACCTTGTTGCAGCTGGATTTGCATGTCTAATCTCCAAGGAAGCTCCCACATGCAGATTCCGAATAGGCTGGTTACCACGGTCCCGCGTCCGGGAGCCAAAACTGGTGTAGCTGTTTGCGCTCTGACCCAATGTCAGATATGCCAGATCACCAGTGAGGCCAAATCAGGAGGTTATGCCCTTCAGTGACAAGCGCGCTTGGGGAAAAAGGAAACTGCACACATGTGAGCAAAATCACTTTATCTGATCTGATGGAACAATAGGCAGTATTTTATATAATTTACAGCAAATGTATCATGTAGCCCCCCCCGTTACCCCGGGTCATGCTGACCTTTACTTACCATGTTCCCAGAACATGTTGTTTGCTGACTATTGAAAACATATATGATAAGAAGTATAGTATCCTTGAAGAGGTGACTACCAGACTACTTGCACGAGTAAACACATTCTAAACACATTCTAGCAACTAAAGGCAAATTAATGGCAAAACATTAACACTTCTGTATCAACCCTTCTATATCATACCTAACAGACCAGACATTGAGCGTCTCCCACTCGCACACCACCTCCTCACCTCGATTCCTATCTGTCGGAGTCCCGCAAGGTTCAGTCCTAGGGCCTCTGCTCTTCTCCATCTATACCTTTGGCCTTGGACAGCTCATAGAGTCCCATGGTTTTCAGTATCATCTCTATATCGATGACACACTCTCTGGACCCGATATCCACTCCCTACTAACCAGAATCCCACAATGTCTGTCTGCTATTTCATCCTTCTTCGCCGCTAGATTTCTAAAACTTAATATGGACAAAACACAATTCATCATCTTTCCCCATCCCACTTGACTTCCCCAACAGACCTATTCAATAAAGTCCACTCTCCCCAGTCCCACAAGCTCGCTGCCTCAGGGTAATCCTTGACACTCATCTCTCCTTCAAACCACATATCCAAGCCCTTTCCACTTCCTGCCAACTCCAACTCAAAAATATTTCCCGGATCCGTACATTCCTCAACCAAGAATCTGCAAAAACCCTAGTCCCTGCCCTCATCATCTCCTGCCTTGACTACTACAACCTCCTGCTCTGTGGCCTCCCCTCTAACACTCTCGCATCCCTGCAATCTATTCTAAACCTTGCTGCCTGACTAATCCACCTGTCCCCCAGCTATTCCCCAGCCTCTCCCCTCTGTCAATCCCTGTACTGGCTCTGCATTACCCAGAGACTCCAGTTCAAAACCCTAGCCATGACATACAAAGCCATCCACAACCTGCCTCCTCCATACATCTGTGACCTCGTCTCCCGGTACTTACCTGCATGCAACCTCTGATTCTCACAAGATCTCCTTCTCTACTATCCTCTTATCTCCTCTTACCACAATCGAATACAAGATTTCTTCCGCGCATCCCCCACAATCTGGAGCTCTCTACCCAAACACATCAGACTCTCGCCAACCGTGGAAACCTTCAAAAAGAACCTGAAGATCTACCTCTTCCGACAAGCCTACAACCTGCGGTAACCACCAATAGACCAAACAGCTGCACGACCAGCTCTACCCTGGCCTACTGTATTCTAACCTATCCCTTGTATATTGTGAGCCCTCGTGGGCAGGGTCTTCTATCCTTATGTACCAGTCGTGACTTGTATTGATTAAGATTATTATACTTGTCTTTTGTTATGTATACCCCTCCTTATATGTGAAGTGCTATGGAATAAATGGCGCTATAATAATAAATAATTATATAAAAAAGATAAGTTGCCATGAAGGAAAGGCACTCCATAAGCAGAAAATAGAGTACAGAGATTAAGAAAATGAGGAAATTTTTATTAACTAAATGTCTAATGTGCGGGGATCCACTTATGCCCGGAATGCTTACCCTCTTGGTTAATATGCGATTCCAATGGTGAGCTTCAATGGGATGGTACTGAGAATCCTGTGATGAGAGGAGCCACCAAGGGACCTGGGAGGAGGAAAGTCCATAAGCATGAACCCAGGATGGAGTAGCAGGAACATCTCAATCCAATAATTAAGTTCATCATCCCAAAAATCCGATAAAGAGCAATTCCTCGTTATGAACCATAAGGGAGACACTATGCAGGCTGCAAATCCATCGTGCCTCTGCTTGATGTAGGCACCTATGGAGATTTTTCCCTCTCCCATTGCTGATAATCCTCTGTAAACCAAAGAAGCAGGTGTTATTAGAACTACCTCCATGTTGGGTTAAAAAATGGTGGGTGACAGGAGTCAACATCTTACCCTTCCTAGAATCAGAGGCCACCAAGTGAATGGTCGATAGATATTTGTGCTCTCTTTTCCTCAGTTCCTGAGAGGTCTGGCCCATGTAGACCATGTGGCATGGACAAATGATTGCATAAATGACATTTTTTGTTCTGCAGTTAATGTATGATTTTAATGGGTATATTCTGGAGTCAGATGGATTAGTGAAAGAATCCCTGGTGCTGGGACTAAAGGGGCAGATATTGCAATCCCCACATGGGAATGACCCTCTCAGATGTATATAACGATTCAATCTGTTGGTTGGCCGTACAAAGTGACTCTTCGTCAGGATGTCACGTAAGTTGGGTGCCCTTCTAGCTGTCAATAGATGTTGTAGACTGATGTGGGATGAAGTTTGGCCATCCATGGTGAGGATGTCCCAATGATTTTTAATAATACCCCTCACCTGTTTCTACGATTATTGTAATTGGTGATTAATCTGATCCGAGAGTCGTATTGGTGATAATGAGGGATGAGCAGGTTATCCTGGTAGCATCTATTTGCCCGTTGGTAGGCCGCCGAGAAGATTTTTCTTGGATAACCCTGTTGTTTGAACCTCTCAGTAAGAGAACTAAATTGCTGTTTAAAATCATTGTCCAAGGTGCAGTTACGTTGGATCCTGATAAATTGTCCCACCTTAATGCCCTTCTTGGTGTGAGGAGGGTGAAAACTGTCAAACTGATCTAAGCTATTGGTGGCTGTAGGCTTGCAGAAAAGATCATCTCTAGTGAGTCCATTGTCCTGGATGGTTACCTTCAAGTCCAAAAAGGTTTCTGAGGAGGGGGAGACAGAATAAGTCAGCAGAATATTAAGACAATTATCATTAAGCTCCTGAAGGAAAGAATGGCAGTCAGCCTCTGAGCCTGCCCAAACAGAGAACACATCATCAATATAACGATGCCAAGAATGGGCATGTTCTTTGAAGTAACATGAACGGTAAATGTTGTGAAATTGGATTTTGGGCTCCCCCGGTGGCCACTGGTGGAATTGAACTTGTGTGCATCATCCCCTCTGTTCACCTGTTCCCATCAGGATGTGGGAGTCGCTATTTAGCCTTGCTTCCCTGTCACTTCCATGCCGGTCAACATTGTAATCAGAAGCCTTTCTGTGCATGTTCCTGCTTCTAGACAACTCCCAGCTAAGTGGACTTTTGTCCTTGTTTGTTTTTGCATTTTGTTCCAGTTCACAGCTGTTGTTTCGTTTCTGTGTCTGGAAAGCTCTTGTGATCTGAAATTGCCACTCTGATGTTATGAGTTAATACTAGAGTCTTAAAGTAATTTCAGGATGGTGTTTTGATAGGGTTTTCAGCTGACCATGAAAGTGACCTTTCTGTCTTCCTGCTATCTAGTAAGCGGACCTCGATTTTGCTAAACCTATTTTCATACTACGTTTGTCATTTTCATCTAAAATCACCGCCAATATATGTGGGGGCCTCTGTCTGCCTTTCGGGGAAATTTCTCTAGAGGTGAGCCAGGACTGTATTTTCCTCTGCCAGGATTAGTTAGTCCTCCGGCTGGCGCTGGGCGTCTAGGGATAAAACGTAGGCACGCTACCCGGCTACTATCAGTTGTGCAGCAGGTTTAGTTCATGGTCAGTTTAGTTTCCATCCTTCCAAGAGCTAGTTCTTATGTATGCTGGGCTATGTTCTCTTGCCATTGAGAACCATAACAGTTTGACCGGCCCACAAAGGGTTAAATTAATTGGCAGAGAAAGGAGAGAAAAAAGAAGTCTGCTGAAAATTTTTTTTTTTTCCCTTCAGTTTTGAGTGTGCTTTCAATTGAATCACTTGCAAGTCTGCCTATATTGCAGCCTTCCTCTCTCTCTCTCCTTCTAATCCTGGAATGGCTCTGTGTTCACCTGTTTAAAATGGATATTCAGAGTTTAGCTGCAGGTTTGAATAATCTCACCACGAAAGTTCAAAATTTACAAGACTTTGTTGTTCATGTTCCTATATCTGAACCTAGAATTCCTTTGCCTGAATTTTTCTCGGGGAATAGATCTTGCTTTCAAAATTTCAAAAATAATTGCAAGTTGTTTTTGTCCCTGAAATCTCGCTCTGCTGGAGATCCTGCCCAGCAGGTCAGGATTGTGATTTCCTTGCTCCGGGGCGACCCTCAAGAGTGGGCTTTTGCATTGGCTCCAGGGGATCCTGCGTTGCTCAATGTGGATGCGTTTTTTCTGGCCTTGGGGTTGCTTTATGAGGAACCTCATTTAGAGCTTCAGGCGGAAAAAGCCTTGATGTCCCTATCTCAGGGGCAAGATGAAGTTGAAATATATTGCCAAAAATTCCGTAAATGGTCTGTGCTTACTCAGTGGAATGAGTGCGCCCTGGTGGCGAATTTCAGAGAGGGTCTCTCTGATGCCATTAAGGATGTTATGGTGGGGTTCCCTGTGCCTGTGGGTCTGAATGAGTCCATGACAATGGCTATCCAGATCGATAGACGTCTGCGGGAGCGCAAACCTGTGCACCATTTGGCGGTGTCTACTGAGAAGACGCCAGAGAACATGCAATGTGATAGAATTCTGTCCAGAAGCGAACGGCAGAATTTTAGATGAAAAAATGGGTTGTGCTTTTATTGTGGTGATTCAACTCATGTTATATCAGCATGCTCTAAGCGTACTAAGAAGCTTGATAAGTCTGTTTCAATTGGCACTTTACAGTCTAAGTTTATTCTATCTGTGACCCTGATTTGTTCTTTATCATCTATTACCGCGGACGCCTATGTCGACTCTGGCGCCGCTTTGAGTCTTATGGATTGGTCCTTTGCCAAACGCTGTGGGTATGATTTAGAGCCTCTTGAAACTCCTATACCTCTGAAGGGGATTGACTCCACCCCATTGGCTAGTAATAGACCACAATACTGGACACAAGTAACTATGCGGATTAATCCGGATCACCAGGAGATTATTCGCTTTCTTGTGCTGTATAATCTACATGATGTGTTGGTGCTTGGATTGCCATGGCTGCAATCTCATAACCCAGTCCTCGACTGGAAAGCTATGTCTGTGTTAAGCTGGGGATGTAAGGGGACGCATGGGGACGTACCTTTGGTTTCCATTTCATCATCTATTCCCTCTGAGATTCCTGAATTCTTGTCTGACTATCGTGACGTTTTTGAAGAACCTAAGCTTGGTTCACTACCTCCGCACCGGGAGTGCGATTGTGCCATAGATTTGATTCCGGGTAGTAAATACCCTAAGGGTCATTTATTTAATCTGTCTGTGCCTGAACATGCTGCTATGCGAGAATATATAAAGGAGTCCTTGGAAAAGGGACATATTCGTCCTTCGTCATCTCCCTTAGGAGCCGGTTTTTTCTTTGTGTCTAAGAAAGATGGCTCTTTGAGGCCGTGTATTGATTATCGGCTTTTGAATAAAATCACGGTTAAGTATCAATATCCGTTGCCACTGCTGACTGATTTGTTTGCTCGCATAAAGGGGGCCAAGTGGTTCTCTAAGATAGATCTCCGTGGGGCGTATAATTTGGTGCGAATTAAGCAGGGGGATGAGTGGAAAACCGCATTTAATACGCCCGAGGGCCACTTTGAGTATTTGGTGATGCCTTTTGGTCTTTCAAATGCCCCTTGAGTCTTTCAATCCTTTATGCATGACATTTTCCGTGATTATTTGGATAAGTTTATGATTGTGTATCTGGATGATATTCTGATTTTTTCGGATGACTGGGACTCTCATGTCCAGCAGGTCAGGAGGGTTTTTCAGGTTTTGCGGTCTAATTCCTTGTGTGTGAAGGGTTCTAAGTGCGTTTTTGGGGTTCAAAAGATTTCCTTCTTGGGATACATTTTTTCCCCCTCTTCCATCGAGATGGATCCTGTCAAGGTTCAGGCTATTTGTAATTGGACGCAACCCTCTTCTCTTAAGAGTCTTCAGAAATTTTTGGGCTTTGCTAACTTTTATCGTCGATTTATTGCTGGTTTTTCTGATGTTGTTAAACCATTGACTGATTTGACTAAGAAGGGTGCTGATGTTGCTGATTGGTCCCCTGCTGCTGTGGAGGCCTTTCGGGAGCTTAAGCGCCGCTTTTCTTCCGCCCCTGTGTTGCGTCAGCCTGATGTTGCTCTTCCTTTTCAGGTTGAGGTCGACGCTTCTGAAATCGGAGCTGGGGCGGTTTTGTCGCAGAGAAGTTACGACTGCTCCGTGATGAAACCTTGTGCTTTTTTTTCTCGTAAATTTTCGCCCGCCGAGCGGAATTATGATATTGGGAATCGGGAGCTTTTGGCCATGAAGTGGGCTTTTGAGGAGTGGCGTCATTGGCTTGAGGGGGCTAGACATCAGGTGGTGGTATTGACCGACCACAAAAATTTAATTTATCTTGAGTCCGCCAGACGCCTGAATCCTAGACAGGCGCGCTGGTCGTTGTTTTTCTCTCGGTTTAATTTTGTGGTGTCATATCTACCGGGTTCTAAGAATGTTAAGGCGGATGCCCTTTCTAGGAGTTTTGAGCCTGACTCCCCTGGTAATTCTGAACCTACAGGTATCCTTAAGGATGGAGTGATATTGTCTGCCGTTTCTCCAGACCTGCGGCGGGCCTTGCAGGAGTTTCAGGCGGATAGACCTGATCGTTGCCCACCTGGTAGACTGTTTGTTCCTGATGATTGGACCACTAAAGTCATCTCTGAGGTTCATTCTTCTGCGTTGGCAGGTCATCCTGGAATCTTTGGTACCAGGGATTTGGTGGCAAGGTCCTTCTGGTGGCCTTCCCTATCACGAGATGTGCGAGGCTTTGTGCAGTCTTGTGACGTTTGTGCTCGGGCCAAGCCTTGTTGTTCTCGGGCTAGTGGATTGTTGTTGCCCTTGCCTATCCCGAAGAGGCCTTGTACGCACATCTCGATGGATTTTATTTCGGATCTTCCTGTTTCTCAGAAGATGTCTGTCATCTGGGTGGTGTGTGACCGTTTCTCTAAGATGGTCCATTTGGTTCCCTTGCCTAAGTTGCCTTCCTCTTCCGAGTTGGTTCCTCTGTTTTTTCAAAATGTGGTTCGTTTGCATGGTATTCCGGAGAATATCGTTTCTGACAGAGGAACCCAATTCGTGTCTAGATTTTGGCGGGCATTCTGTGCTAGGATGGGCATAGATTTGTCTTTCTCGTCTGCTTTCTATCCTCAGACTAATGGCCAGACCGAGCGGACGAATCAGACCTTGGAGACATATTTGAGGTGTTTTGTGTCTGCAGATCAGGATGATTGGGTTGCTTTTTTGCCTTTAGCGGAGTTTGCCCTCAATAATCGGGCCAGCTCTGCCACCTTGGTGTCTCCTTTTTTCTGTAATTCGGGGTTTCATCCTCGATTTTCCTCCGGTCAGGTGGAATCTTCGGATTGTCCTGGAGTGGATGCTGTGGTGGAGAGGTTGCATCAGATTTGGGGGCAGGTAGTGGACAATTTGAAGTTGTCCCAGGAGAAGACTCAGCTTTTTGCCAACCGCCGGCGTCGGGTTGGTCCTTGGCTTTGTGTCGGGGACTTGGTGTGGTTGTCTTCTCGTTTTGTCCCTATGAGGGTTTCTTCTCCTAAGTTTAAGCCTCGGTTCATCGGCCCGTACAAGATATTGGAGATTCTTAACCCTGTGTCCTTCCGTTTGGACCTCCCTGCATCTTTTTCTATTCATAATGTTTTTCATCGGTCATTATTGCGCAGGTATGAGGTACCGGTTGTGCCTTCCGTTGAGCCTCCTGCTCCGGTGTTGGTTGAGGGCGAGTTGGAGTACGTTGTGGAAAAAATCTTGGACTCCCGTGTTTCCAGACGGAGACTCCAGTATCTGGTCAAATGGAAGGGATACGGTCAGGAGGATAATTCTTGGGTGACTGCCTCTGATGTTCATGCCTCCGATCTGGTCCGTGCCTTTCATAGGGCTCATCCTGATCGCCCTGGTGGGTCTGGTGAGGGTTCGATGCCCCCTCCTTGAGGGGGGGGTACTGTTGTGAAATTGGATTTTGGGCTCCCCCGGTGGCCACTGGTGGAATTGAACTTGTGTGCATCATCCCCTCTGTTCACCTGTTCCCATCAGGATGTGGGAGTCGCTATTTAGCCTTGCTTCCCTGTCACTTCCATGCCGGTCAACATTGTAATCAGAAGCCTTTCTGTGCATGTTCCTGCTTCTAGACAACTCCCAGCTAAGTGGACTTTTGTCCTTGTTTGTTTTTGCATTTTGTTCCAGTTCACAGCTGTTGTTTCGTTTCTGTGTCTGGAAAGCTCTTGTGATCTGAAATTGCCACTCTGATGTTATGAGTTAATACTAGAGTCTTAAAGTAATTTCAGGATGGTGTTTTGATAGGGTTTTCAGCTGACCATGAAAGTGCCCTTTCTGTCTTCCTGCTATCTAGTAAGCGGACCTCGATTTTGCTAAACCTATTTTCATACTACGTTTGTCATTTTCATCTAAAATCACCGCCAATATATGTGGGGGCCTCTGTCTGCCTTTCGGGGAAATTTCTCTAGAGGTGAGCCAGGACTGTATTTTCCTCTGCCAGGATTAGTTAGTCCTCCGGCTGGCGCTGGGCGTCTAGGGATAAAACGTAGGCACGCTACCCGGCTACTATCAGTTGTGCGGCAGGTTTAGTTCATGGTCAGTTTAGTTTCCATCCTTCCAAGAGCTAGTTCTTATGTATGCTGGGCTATGTTCTCTTGCCATTGAGAACCATAACAGGTAAACTACTGTATCCTCCCACCAGCCTAAAAATATATTGTCATAGGCTGGTGCACAGCGAGCCTCCATAGCCACGCCGGAGACCTGGTGAAAAAATGACAAATCAAATAAAAAATAATTATGATGTAAAATAAAATCCAGAAGATCAATCAACAATGAATCATGTAAAATGTCCTAGTTGTTCTGTTTATCCAAAAAATAGGAGACCACGTAGACACCGTCTTTATGGCTGATGTTAGAGTATACTCAATGTCACAGGTGACCAACAGCATTGAATCCCCGTTAACAATGTTATGTAGTGATGAGCGAGCACCAAAATGCTCGGGTGCTCATTGCTCGGGTCGAGCAGATTGGACTACTCGGGTACTCGACCCGAGCAACGAGCCCAATGTAAGTCTATGGGAGACCCGAGTATTTTTACTGCGATCCCCCCAGGGGTGCTTTTAAGGTCTAAACATGTCTGAAAATGATGGAAACACTGTTCAAATGACACGGGGACATCATGGGGATCGCCCTTGGAAGCATTCCTGACTCCTAGTTCACAGCTTTAATCAATTTTTTCTGAGATTCATGCCATTTTTTGGGGTGCCACAAAAAAACACATTAAAATGAAACCAAAACTGGTTTTTCTGGGAAATATGTCAAGGTACATCCTTTGCAGGTTAATGACTTGCCTGTAAGGCCAAATATTTAACCCCAGACCGAAAATTTCCTCCCCCACTTAGGCTTAGTTTAGACACAGCGTTTTTGAAGCGTTTTTCAACTTTAACATTGCTTTCAACCACTACAAATGCATTCACTGGGAAATGTCATTGTAACATTTAAAAGGAACCTGTCACCCCCAAAATCGAGGGTGAGGTAACCCCACCGGCATCAGGGACTTATCTACAGCATTCTGTAATGCTGTAGATAAGCCTCCGATGTATCTCTAAAAGATGAAAAAAAAGGTTAGATTATACTCACCCAGGGGCGTTCCCGCTGCGGTCCGGTCCAATGGGCGTCACGGTCCGGTCCAGTGCCTCCTATCTTCTTCAGATGACGTCCTCTTCTAGTCTTTATGCTGCGGCTCTGGCGCAGGCGTACTTTGTCTGCAGCGCAAAGTACTGCAGTGCGCAGGCGCCGGGAAAGGACAGAGAGGCCCGGCGCCTGCGCATTGCAGTACTTTGCTCTGCCCTCAACAGGGCAGACAAAGTACGCCTGTGCCAGAGCCGCAGCATGAAGACAAGAAGAGGACGTCATCTGATGAAGATAGCAGGCGCCAGACCGGACCGCGACGCCCACCGGGTCGGACCGCCCGCCTAGGTGAGTATAATCTAATCTCTTTTTCTCATCTTTTAGGATACATCAGGGGCTTATCTACAGCATTACAGAATGCTGTAGATAACCCCCTGTGCCGGTGGGCTTAGCTCACCTTGGATTTTGGGGGTGACAGGTTCCCTTTAACAACCCTAGCTGGCCATGTGGTGTGTGACACATCAGCAGACCCAACTTGTTTCATTTAGGAAGGAGGGACTCTCAAAGTCACAAAGCCTATTTTTAGAGGGGCATCAGGCGGCATTAATATTCTTAAAGGACCATTATTAAACAGTGGGTCTCCTATGCTGTTATTGCCTATGCAGTGAGTGGCTGGGCTGCCAAGAATTACAAAGCACCCCAATACCCCTTTCACAAGAGGTACAGGAAGGCTTTCTCAAAAAATGTTGCATTGAATGCAAGGCCTGCCCTGCTATCAAGTTATATGCACCCCAATAAGCCTTTGAACCCAGGCACTGGATGACCACAGGAAAATACACTTCACATTATGCAGTTGGTCCTGCCATACTGTTTTCTTATGTATTAACAGCAAGGCCTGCCCTGCTACCAAGTCATATGCACCACAATAGGCCTTTGAACCAAGGTACTGCATGGCCATAGGAAAATACACTTCACATAATTCATTTTGTACTCCCGTACTCCTTTGTTTTACACATTGGCAGCAAGGCCAGCCCTGCTGCATAGTCATAAGCACCCCATTACATCTTGGAACCCACATTTTTGATGGGCCCTTGAAAGTCCACTCGTATTTTTTAATGGTATGATGGTTCCCTTTTTGCAGAATTATTTACAGGAGAATTTGGCAATTGTATTTGACATGTTTTTAACACTAAGGTTCAGATACTGCTTTAACCCCTTCATGACCCAGCCTATTTTGACCTTCATGACCTGCCCATTTTTTGCAATTCTGACCAGCATCCCTTTACGAGGTAATAACTCAGGATCCTGGCGATTCTGAGATTGTTTTTTCATGACATATTGGGCTTCATGTTAGTAGTAAATTTAGGTCGATAATTTTTGCGTTTATTTGTGAATAAAAACGGAAATTTGGAGAATATTTTGAAAATTTCACAATTTTCAAATTTTTAATTTTTATTCTCTGAAACCAGAGAGTTATGTGACACAAAATAGTTAAGAAATAACATTACCCACATGTCTACTTTACATTAGCACAATTTTGGAAACAAAATTTTTTTTTGCTAGGAAGTCATAAGGGTTAAAATTTGAACAGTGATTTCTCATTTTTAGAGCAAAATTTACAAAACCATTTTTTTTAGGGAACACCTCAAATTTGAAGTCAGTTTGAGGGGTCTATAAGGCTGAAAATACCCAAAAGTGACACCATTCTAAAAACTACACCCCTCAAGGTGCACAAAATCACATTCAATAAGTTGATTAACCCTTCAGGTGCTTCAGAGCAGCAGAAGCAACATGGAAGGAAAAAATGAACATTTAACTTTTTAGTAACAAAACTGATCTTTTAGCAACAATTTTTATATTTTACCAAGGGTAAAAGGAGAAACTGGACACCGAAAGTTGTTGTCCAATTTGTCCTGAGTACGCCGATACCCCATATGTGGGGGGAAACCACTGTTTGGGCGCACAACAGGGCTCGGAAGGGATGGAGCGCCATTTGACTTTTTGAATGAAAAGTTGGCTCCAATCTTTAGCGGACACCATGTAGCGTTTGGAGAGCCCCTGTGTGCCTAAAGATTGGAGCTCCCCCACAAATGACCCCATTTTTGAAACTAGACCCCCCCAAGGAACTTATCTAGATGCATAGTGAGCACTTTAAACCCCCAGGTGCTTCACAAATTGATCCTTAAAAATTAAAAAGTACTTTTTTCACAAAAAAGTTCTTTTAGCCTCAATTTTTTCATTTTCACATGGGCAACAGGATAAAATGGATCCTAAAATTTGTTGGGCAAATTCTCCTGAGTACACCGATATCTCACATGTGGGGGTAAACCACTGTTTGGGCACACGGCAAGGCTCGGAAGGGAAGGAGCGCCATTTGACTTTTTGAATGAAAAATTAGCTCCAATCATTAGCAGACACCATGTCGCGTTTGGAGAGCCCCTGTGTGCCTAAACATTGGAGCTCCCCCACAAGTGACCCCATTTTGGAAACTAGACCCCCCAAAGAACTTAACTAGATGTGTGGTGAGCACTTTGAACCCCCAAGTGCTTCACAGAAGTTTATAACGCAGAGCCATGAAAATAAAAAATAATTTTTCTTTCCTCAAAAATTATTTTTTAGCCCACAATTTTTTATTTTCCCAAGGGTAACAGGAGAAAATCGACCTCAAAAGTTGTTGTCCAGTTTGTCCTGAGTATGCTGATACCCCATATGTGGGGGTAAACCACTATTTGGGCACATTTCGGGGCTCGGAAGGGAAGTAGTGACGTTTTGAAATGCAGACTTTGATGGAATGGTCTGCGGGAGTCACGTTGCGTTTGCAGAGCCCCTGATGTGCCAAAACAGTAGAAACCCCCCACAAGTGACCCCATTTTGGATACTAGACCCCCCAAGGAACTTATCTAGATGTGTGGTGAGCACTTTGAACGCCCACCCAAGTGCTTCACAGAAGTTTATAAAGCAGAGTCGTGAAAATGAAAAATCATTTTTTTTCCTCAAAAATTATTTTTTTAGCCCACAATTTTTAATCTTCACAAGGGTGACAGGAGAATTTGGATGCCAAATGTTGTTCTCCAGTTTGTCCTGAGTATGCTGGTACCCCATATGTGGGGGTAAACCACTGTTTGGGCACACGTCGGGGTTCGGAAGGGAGGGAGCACCAGTTGACTTTTTGAATGCAAGATTGGCTGGAATCAATACTGGTGCCATGTTGCGTTTGGAGACCCCCTGATGTGCCTAAACAGTGGAAACCCCACAATTCTAACTCCAACACTAACCCCAACACATCCCTAACCCTAATCCCAACTCTAACCATGACCCTAATCCCAACCCTAACCCCAACACACCCCTAACCCTAATCCCAACCATAACCCTAACCACAAGCCTAACCCTAACCCCAACACACCCCTAACCCTAATCTTAACATTAATTCCAACCCTAACCCTAATTCCAACCCTAACTCTAAATCCAACTCTAAGGCTATGTGCCCACGTTGCGGATTTGTGTACAGGGTTTTCCTCACCATTTTTGAAAAATCCGCAGGTAAAACGCACTGCATTTTACCTGCAGATTTACAGCGGATTTCCAGTGTTTTTTGTGCGGATTTCACCAGCAGATTCCTATACAGGAACAGGTGTAAAACACTGCAGAATCCACACAAAGAATTGACATGCTGCGGAAAATACCGAGCGGTATTTTCTGCACCATGGGCACAGTGGATTTGGTTTTCCATAGGTTTACATGGTACTGTAAACGTGATGGAAAACTGCTACGAATCCGCAGCGGCCAATCCGCTGCGGATCCGCAGCCAAATCCACACCATGTGCACATAGCCTAATGCTAACCCTAACCCTAATTCTAACCATAACCCTAACCCTAATTGCAACCCTAACCGCAACCCTAACCCTAGTTCTAACCCTAACCCTAGTTCTAACCCTAACCCTAGTGGAAAAATGAAAATAAATATTTTTATTTTATTTTATTATGTTCCCTAACTATGGGGGTGATAAAGGGGGGGTTATTTACAATTTTTTTTATTTTAATCACTGTGATATATTCTATCACAGTGATCAAAATGAATGGCCGGCACTGCGCATGTGCCCGCCATTTTGGAAGATGGCGGCACCCATGCAGAAGATGGACGGACACCGGGAGGGACACCGGAGGTTGTTAAGTATGAGGGGGTGGGATCGGAGCACGGGGGGTGGGATCGGAGCATGGGAGGAGCGGACAGGAGGACGGAGGGGAGCAGAGGACAGGACGGAGGGGAGGAGATCGGTGTAGGGGGCAGATCGCAGTCTCCAGCCATGGCCGATATTGCAGCATCGGCCATGGCTGGATTGTAATATTTCATTGGTGAAATATTACTATCGCTCTGATTGAAAGTGAAAGTGAAACGTCTCTTTCAACAGCCAATCAGAGCGATCGTAGCCACAGGGGGGCAAAGCCACCCCCCTGGGCTCAAGTACCACTCCCCCTGTCCCTGCAGTTCGGGTGAAATTTCAGTTAACCCCCTGCCATGACGCCACATAGGCATCACAGGTTGGATTGGCACCGACTTTCATGACGCCTACATGGTGTCACAGGTCAGGAAGGGGCTAAATAAGGCTAATACTTGCAATCCAACGCAATTTTATTGCAAACTACAAAAGTCAAGGAATAGTATGATTGAGCAGTGTGAATGCGCTCACTTTTGTATATGTTAACATACAAAGGTTAATGAGTACATATAAGGATTAAATACATATAGTGATTACGTATATATACATAGTTACATAGTTACATAGTTATTAAAGTTGAAGGAAGACTGTAAGTCCATCTAGTTCAACCCATAAACCAATAAGATACAAAAAGTATCAGACACACCACTCAGGGGATGGTATAAAAGAGTGACAATTTTTATTGAAAAATACACATATACTACAACAATTAAAAGACAAAAATAGCAAACATCCAAGTAAGAGGAAGGATAGTACCCGAGTACAGTGCACAAGAACCAAGGGCATGAGGTAGGTAGATAATAGTATTATTGCAGGTCATGGGAATGACATAAATATCTATAATATGATAACTCCATAGTCACATGCGTAAAAAGTGGCCATCCAGCCAAAATATAAAGTGCCAATGCAAGAAAAGAGCTAGCATAATCATATACACGTACCCATAAAGTCTGCCTGTCTGTCCTCAGCCTCACCCAGAAGTCCCGACGCGCGTTTCGCGTTTTCAGCTTTATCAAGGGTAGATAAGTTGTGCATGTCCTGTCTTTAGTTACACGCTCCAATTTATAGATTTTACTAATTAATGCACCTGCTGGCGTTGTATCGCGCATGGCGCCGCCACTTCCGGTTCCCAGACATTGCCATTTCCGGCACTCACCATCGGCATGCGGGGAGGAAATCCTCCATGGCGCCAGGTCCGCAAGCCGATGGCGCAGAGGCCTTCAAAAGCATGGTGGTTCCCGGGCGCGATGCGCATGCGCGTCGCCATCTTGTTGGAGTCATATTACGGGCAGATAGAGTGACATGCCGAACATACCCGCATAGCAGCCCAAACACCAGCGATAGAAGCCGCATCATATAAAGAAAGAAAAAAAGAGAAAGGTAACACCACCACCATATGGAGAAACATTATTGTATACATACTTTGAAATACATCCCATTTCAAAATAACATATCATAAATAGTAAAAATACGCATATGACAAGGGAATAATATTTATCATCTCCAAACAAAAGACATGATTAGAGAAAGTTTACATTTGGTTTCTCCATATCACAAACTCATGATTTATGCGTGTTTCTCCAGATTGAAGGATGCAGTAGTGTTCATTTCCAATGCACAGCATTAAATCAATGTGAATATCACGGTGTTGTAAAATAACAGATGCTTCAAGTCAGAGCCTTAATTTTTGAACAATTTTCCAAACTTATCACTAGAACATAGAAACATAAAAAGGAAAAACACTAATTAAAGACAAGAACACAAAAATTTAAAAAGCAGAGATTTATAAAAATGGAGCGAAACTAAGTTTCTCATTAAGCCCCGCAGGGGATATGGTACCGAGTTCCACAGTCCACCTTGTTTCCGTCTGTGCTAATAATTGTTTCAGGTTGCCCCCTCTGATCCCCCCATGAATCCTATCAATGCCTTTAACCTTAAGGCCTCGGGGGTCAGAGTTATGATGTAACAAAAAGTGTTTGGGCAACGTTTTTAATATAGATACATCCTCCACCTCTTTCGCAGCCAAAATATCCCTCACATGTTCTCTTACTCTAATGCGCAGTTCTCTACTTGTTAAGCCAATATAAATTTTGGAACAGGGACACTGCGCAAAGTATACAACATATGAGGTAGTACAGGATATATAATGTACAATATTGTATTCATGCGTCCCAGCAGCATTTTTAAAGGTCTTAGCCCTCACAATATTGGATAGATTACATGCCATACAGTTTCCACAAGGGAAACAGCCCCATCTCTGTTTAGAATTGCCAAACAAACTTTTATGTGGAGCCACATAGTGACTTCTCACCAATTGATCCTTGAGGTTTTTGCTCCTTCTAGCAGTAATGAGAGGTCTTGTAGAGATCTCTTTGTTTAAAACGGGGTCAGTTTGAAGAACAGGCCAGTGTCTGTTAAGAATCTGACGCATGGTGTCCCACTGACAGTTAAATGTTGAAATAAATCTAACTTGGGTATCACCCTTGTCAGTCTGAACGCCAGAACTGCATAATAATTGCTGACGTGGGGTATGTTTAGCACGGTGATAGCCGTGCTTGATGTACCTCTGACTATACCCTCTTTCCAAAAAATGATTTTTTAGATCCTTGGCCTGTTCTTCAAACCTATCCACCGTGGAACATGTGCGTTTTGCTCTAAGGAATTGGCCAATGGGGATAGCTTTAATGGTAGAGTGAGCGTGTCCTGAGGAGGCATGAAGAAAAGAATTAACAAATGTTTCTTTCCTGAAGATGTCAGTGTGCACAGATCCCTGGTCATCAACTGACAAAGCGATATCTAAAAAGTCGATTTTGCGTTCATGCCATTTATATGAAAGCCTAATATTATAGGCATTTATATTCAAAAATGACATGAACTTCTCTAGTTCAGAGACCGGTCCCTGCCAAATTATGAGAAGATCATCAATATAACGAAACCAGCACTGCACATGGTCGGCGGCGCTCGCCCCGTCCACGCCAAAAACCTGTCTTTTGTTTGGAGATGATAAATATTATTCCCTTGTCATATGCATATTTTTACTATTTATGATATGTTATTTTGAAATGGGATGTATTTCAAAGTATGTATACAATAATGTTTCTCCATATGGTGGTGGTGTTACCTTTCTCTTTTTTTCTTTCTTTATATGATGCGGCTTCTATCGCTGGTGTTTGGGCTGCTATGCGGGTATGTTCGGCATGTCACTCTATCTGCCCGTAATATGACTCCAACAAGATGGCGACGCGCATGCGCATCGCGCCCGGGAACCACCATGCTTTTGAAGGCCTCTGCGCCATCGGCTTGCGGACCTGGTGCCATGGAGGATTTCCTCCCCGCATGCCGATGGTGAGTGCCGGAAATGGCAATGTCTGGGAACCGGAAGTGGCGGCGCCATGCGCGATACAACGCCAGCAGGTGCATTAATTAGTACAATCTATAAATTGGAGCGTGTAACTAAAGACAGGACATGCACAACTTATCTACCCTTGATAAAGCTGAAAACGCAAAACGCGCGTCGGGACTTCTGGGTGAGGCTGAGGACAGACAGGCAGACTTTATGGGTACGTGTATATGATTATGCTAGCTCTTTTCTTGCATTGGCACTTTATATTTTGGCTGGATGGCCACTTTTTACGCATGTGACTATGGAGTTATCATATTATAGATATTTATGTAATTCCCATGACCTGCAATAATACTATTATCTACCTACCTCATGCCCTTGGTTCTTGTGCACTGTACTCGGGTACTATCCTTCCTCTTACTTGGATGTTTGCTATTTTTGTCTTTTAATTGTTGTAGTATATGTGTATTTTTCAATAAAAATTGTCACTCTTTTATACCATCCCCTGAGTGGTGTGTCTGATACTTTTTGTATCTTATTGGTTTAGTGTAATATTTACACACCCCTTATATGCTTCCTATGGGATTTTCCTACTTTGGTGGAGGAACCCTGTGATTAGCAGTATTATGTTTATGGACATTTTTGTTTATGCTAGTTCAACCCATAGCCTAACCTAACATGCCCTAACATGTTGATCCAGGGGAAGGCAAAAAAAAACCCATGTGGCAAAGAGTAACTCCACCATGGGGAAAAAATTCCTTCCCGACTCCACATACGGCAATCAGACTAGTTCACTGGATCAACGCCTTATCAAGGAATCTAGTGTATATACCCTGTAACATTATACTTTTCCAGAAAGGTATCCAGTCCCCTCTTAAATTTAATTAATGAATCACTCATTACAACATCATACGGCAGAGTTCCATAGTCTCACTGCTCTTACAGTAAAGAATCCGCGTCTGTTATTATGCTTAAACCTTCTTTCCTCCAGACGTAGAGGATGCCCCCTTGTCCCTGTCTCAGGTCTATGATTAAAAAGATCATCAGAAAGGTCTTTGTACTGTCCCCTCATATATTTATACATTAACATAAGATCACCCCTTAGTCTTCGTTTTTCCAAACTAAATAGCCCCAAGTGTAATAACCTATCTTGGTATTGCAGACCCCTCAGTCCTCTAATAACCTTGGTTGCTCTTCTCTGCACCCGCTCCAGTTCAGCTATGTCTTTCTTATACACCGGAGACCAGAACTGTGCACAGTATTCTAAGTGTGGTCGAACTAGTGACTTGTATAGAGGTAAAATTATGTTCTCCTCATGAGCATCTATGCCTCTTTTAATACATCCCATTATTTTATTTGCCTTTGTAGCAGCTGCCTGACACTGGCCACTGAATATGAGTTTGTCATCCACCCATACACCCAGGTCTTTTTCATTGACGGTTTTGCCCAGAGTTTTAGAATTAAGCACATAGTTATACATCTTATTACTTCTACCCAAGTGCATGACCTTACATTTATCCCCATTAAAGCTCATTTGCCATTTATCAGCCCAAGCTTCTAGTTTACATAAATCATTCTGTAATATAAAATTGTCCTCCTCTGTATTGATTACCCTGCAGAGTTTAGTGTCATCTGCAAATATTGAAATTCTACTCTGAATGCCCCCTACAAGGTCATTAATAAATATGTTAAAAAGAAGAGGGCCCAATACTGACCCCTGTGGTACCCCACTGCTAACCGTGACCCAGTCCGAGTGTGCTCCATTAATAACCACCCTTTGTTTCCTATCCCTGAGCCAGCTCTCAACCCACTTACACATATTTTCCACTATCCCCATTACTCTCATTTTATGTAACAACCTTTTGTGTGGCACCGTATCAAAAGCTTTGGAAAAGTCCATATATACTACGTCCACTGGGTTCCCTTGGTCCAGTCCGGAACTTACCTCTTCATAGAAGCTGATCAAATTAGTCTGACATGAACGGTCCCTAGTAAACCCGTGCTGATACTGGGTCATGAGGTTATTCCTCTTCAGATACTCCAGCATAGCATCCCTTAGAATGCCCTCCAGGATTTTACCCACAGTAGAGGTTAAACTTACTGGCCTATAATTACCGAGTTCAGTTTTTGCCCCTTTTTTGAATATTGGCACCACATTTGCTATACGCCAGTCCTGTGGTACAGACCCTGTTATTATGGAGTCTTTAAAGATTAAAAATAATGGTCTATCAATGACTGTACTTAGTTCCTGCAGTACTCGGGGGTGTATCCCATCCGGGCCCGGAGATTTGTCAATTTTAGTTATTTTTAGACGCCGCTGTACTTCCTGCTGGGTTAAGCAGGTGACATTTAATGGGGAATTTTTATCACTAGTCATTTTGTCTGCCATGGGATTTTCTTTTGTAAATACTGATGAAAAAAAGTCATTTAGCATATTGGCTTTTTCCTCATCCTCATCCACCATTTCACCCAGACTATTTTTAAGGGGGCCAACACTGTCATTTTTTAGTTTCTTACTATTTATATAGTTAAAGAATATTTTGGGATTATTTTTACTCTCTCTGGCAATGAGTCTCTCTGTCTCAATCTTTGCTGCCTTGATTTGCTTTTTACAGAATGTATTTAATTTTCTGTATTTATTTAATGCCTCCTCACTACCTACTTCCTTTAATTCTCTAAATGCTTTCTTTTTGTCCCTTATTGCGCCCCTTACAGCTCTATTTAGCCATATTGGTTTCCTCCTATTTCTAGTATGTTTATTCCCATACGGTATATACTGTGCACAGGTCCTATCCAGGATGCTAATAAATGTCTCCCATTTTCTTTGTGTATTTTTGTGTCTCAGGATATCGTCCCAGTTAATTGCACCAAGATCCTCTCTCATCCGTTGGAAATTTGCCCTCCTGAAGTTTAGTGTCCTTGTCACCCCCCTACTACCCATCTTATTAAAGGTTACATGAAAACTTATTATTTTGTGATCACTATTCCCCAAGTGACCCCCAACCCTTATATTTGATATGCGGTCTGGCCTGTTGGTTAATATTAGGTCTAGCAGTGCCCCCCTCCTTGTTGGGTCCTGAACCAGTTGTGAAAGGTAATTGTCTCTCATAGTTGTCAAAAACCGATTACCTTTGCTGGAACTGTAGGTTTCTGTTCCCCAATCTATTTCAGGGTAGTTGAAGTCCCCCATAATAATTACTTCTCCTTGAGTCGCAGCTTCATCTATTTGCTTTACGAGGATATTCTCCATTGCTTCCATTAGTTTTGGAGATTTATAACAAACCCCTATCAGTAATTTATTATTTTTTCCCCCTCCCCTTATCTCCACCCACAGAGACTCTACATTATCATTAGATTCACCTATATTATCACGCAGGATGGGTTTTAAGGTCGATTTTACATACAGACACACCCCACCCCCTCGCTTATCTGTACGGTCATTTCTGAAAAGGCTATAGCCCTGCAAGTTAACAGCCCAGTCATGGCTCTCATCCAGCCACGTCTCAGATATCCCCACCATGTCATAATTATGCTCCAACAACATTAGTTCTAATTCATCCATTTTGTTGGCGAGGCTTCTGGCATTAGTATACATGCACTTGATGTTACTCTCTGTACCTCTATTCTTTCTTAAATTACTAACTGTTCTAACCCCACCCCCCATGCCACCGCCACCCCCAACTTCCTTATTTGTGCCCAGGTCTCTATCTGCACTATCTTCCCCTCCTATAAAATGAATACCCTCCCCCCCAATCCCTAGTTTAAACACTCCTCCAGTCATGTTTCTCTGGTCTTATATAGTGATTTACACTATGTAGTAACTCTAGTTTCACCCAGACCTTCAAGTGGCCACTTTTCAAGGTTGGATGAAACTAAGATATCATGGAGTCATCAGACGAGGGGCCATAAACTCCTAGAAAATAAAAGCCACAAGGATTTAGATCAAACCACCACAGGCATGGTTTCAGTAAACCTTCGTGTTTTACAATCACAAACAGCAAACATATAGAGGCTTAGAACTGTTTGTGAAGTGAATGAACAAACATTTATCAAGATTGTGTCACCATGAGCATTGTCTGTCACATCTGTAAATGTTTTGCAAGAAATGCAACTATGTGATTGTCTGAATGCATCCGGTATACAGTATTTTAATCTGGATTCCAAATCGCCATTGGTATATTCGCCACATGTACATTTGAAGCAGCCAAAGTTATGGCTCTCAAGGAGAGAATGTAATATAGTGATCAAAGAAATAATTTTAATGAACTACTGAGCCAAACTAACAGCATTGCTTTATAAAATGTGAGCAACCAGGCAACACAAAAAGGAACTTTTTAAGTGAGCTCTTTAAGGTACACAAATGTTATGAAGTCTTTGCCAACAAGGATGTGGTTTCACCAATGGGGGGGTACCTTTTTTAAAAATATACTATTGCCATCGCAGCCCCCTTGCCCAAACTTCACCAGTTTATAACAGTACAGATTACGTTCACCCTGGTGATCTAGTGGCAGTTAAAGGACACTGTCACAATTCACACCGTGACCGTCACCCCTACGTCACGGATTGGGGTGACTTTAGGCCAACAGACGGCTATCACATGTGCAGGGGGCTTATCTTAGTTATCCCTCTACTGCTACAATGTGATAAAAGAAACACACACAAGGCTATTGACCTCTTAGTTTACAGCAGGGGCTTATTTTAGGTATCCCACTGCTCTTCAATATACCATGAACTGCAGGGATCTATGAATATCCCACTTACAGTTCCACTTAAACCTTGCAGCTCTCTGGCGCCCCCCTTTCTGTCAGGTCAGATTAGGTACTGCACCTAGGGTAATTAGTCACCAGAAAGGCTGCCTGCTATGTACTGGCTATTGGGCACGCTGCAGCGACACGATAAACTGCTCCCACTCAGGCAGGAACAATAATTATCAACGCCGCAGTCGCTACAACAACACCCAAAGGCCTGCACGGTATGCTGCCACCAGCTTCAATTAAATGGGTCCGAAGCTAACCCAACACAGTAGCGTAATTCCCTTCAGGAGATGGTACGTTTTAGAGCATGAAGAACGAACTAGTACTTTAAATATTTTACTCCGAAGAAGGCAGTGTTTTTATATAAAAATATTACAAGGATGTTACAGAAGAGACAATTGAAATATGTACAAGGTAATTATAAAAAAAACAGGGATTACAATAAGAAATAGCACTTACATGTGGTCAGATCATTTGAGGCAACCAGGCTAGTGGAGTTTCCATCTGTCCCAGTGCATTAGGACTCTGGGTAGGAACAGCTCTTCAAGTCAGACTCCAGCAGACAGCCCCTTGCTGGAGTCTGGCCAAAAAACTTATAGCTGCAGCCTGTGACATCACCAAAAGGGTTGAGTTAAGATCGCCCTTCTCTTTCTTCAGTCTTAGTAAATGTCACACAAGTTTGTCTAATACCTATTTCTCTGCTCCAGAACATGTCATAGTCATAACAAACCCAGCATTCATCTCGTCTTAATATTGGCATTCTGATGAGATCAAATATGTCCTATTTGTGATGCATAATTACAGAGAAATCCCTACTTCTTTACCAGATGGAGTTAGAAGCCCGTGCTTACCGTGGCGGATAGATCCACCGAGGGAGATTAAGAATATGTATTTTCCTGTTCCTATCTTAAATGGTTGGCCCAATATCTTACAATAATGGAACAAAAGACCCTCATGGATTCTAGAGATTTCTAATCCAGTTCTAGCTGGCAAAGCTTTCCAATGCAGCTATGCCGGTTGTAAATTCCTTTCTTCAATAAAACTCCCCCCACATACATTGGCAAGGCAGCTCTTGGCTGAGTGAAAGGGAAGGGGGGGTTTTGTAGCCCACAGCATGGGCTGAAGGACAAAACTACAACATCATATTATACTTCATACAATATTGTGACAGACACATTGCAGGAGACAGAATTAAGAAGTAGGCCCAATGTAATGTCATGCCCAATTCCCCAATGTGGGGTCCTTTTTTGCTAAATAAAATAGTGCCATCGCAGCCCCCTTGCCCAAACTTCCCTGGCCTATAACAGTACAGAGCACGTTCACCCTGGTGGTCTAGTGGCAGTTAAAGAAGAGACATTGCAGAAGACAGAGTTAAGAAGTAGGCCCAATGTAATGTCATGCCCAATTCCCCAAATTGGGGTCTTTTTTATTAGAAAAAAATAGTGCCATCGCAGCCCCCTTGCCCAAACTTCAGAGGCCTATAACAGTACAGAGCACGTTCACCCTGGTCATCGAGTGTCAGTTAAAGGACACATTCGAGGAGACAGAGTTAAGAAGTATGCCCAATGTAATGTCACGCCCAATTCCCCAAATTGGGGTCCTTTTTTTACAAAATTAAATAATGCCATCACAGCCCCCGTGCCCAAAAATCACCGGCCTATAACAGTACAGAACCTATATACACAAGGCCTATATCCACAAAAATCTAAATAAATGTGTGGAATAGAAAGGATGGATTCAGTGCTAAATAAGTATGAAACTCATATAGAGAGCAAGCACCACCAAGAATCAATAGATAAAAAGATATCAAAACTTTATTGTAAACAATTACATAAAATACAAGGATGTGACAGAGGTAAGCCAATACTGAGTGGGATCACAATAAGCACCAGGCACCAACAGGTGTATAAAGATTAAGTAAATTGCTCATTAATTTATATATACCCAATAGTAGTAGTGATATAAGATCTTAAATAGGAAAGTATATACCAGAGCAAGCAAACTCCAAAAGGGCTGTGTACCACATCTAGAGTCAATCAAACAAGAGATGTCTGGATCCGATCATACGATCATGATAATTACCTGGGAGTGCCTGGAGCCCTGCGATGCCCACTGTCCCCGTTTACTTTTCTAAGAGTCAGCCTGTCAGCATTTTCAGTTGACAGGTGGATGCGCTTATCTGTTATAATTCCACCAGCGGCACTAAAAACCCGCTCTGACAGAACGCTAGCAGCAGGGCAGGCCAGGACCTCCAAGGCATAGAGAACCAGTTCATGCCACGTGTTCAGCTTGGATACCCAATAATTAAAAGGCACAGAGGAATCACGGAGGATGTTTGTACGATCTGCAAGGTACTCCCTCACCATTTTCCCAAACATTCCACTTCTTGTGACAGCACCCCTTGCCTTTGTGCCGTCACGATGGGAGTGTCTGAGAAAACTGTCCCAGACCTTTGCCATTGTTCCCTTGCCTGAGCTGGATTGTACTTCTGTCTCTCTCGCTTGGACTCCTTGGTTGTACAACCAACAAACTCTGACATCTGCTGCCAGCATTCTCACATGGGAATTTTCTAAGTAATTCCCCTACAAGGGCCCTCTGGTACTGCAACATTTTAGAACACCTTTCTGCCTCTAGCATAAGAGATTGAATGTTCTCCTTGTAGTGTGGGTCTAGAAGTGTCACCAACCAGTAATGGGTGTCACCCAAAATTTTTATAATGCGAGGGTCACGTGAAATGCAGCGCAACATAAAGTCAGCCATGCATGCCACACTGCTAACAGGCAAGACTTTCATGTCCTCACCAACAGGACGACTGACCATGCTGTTCTCCTCTTCCTCATCCTCCTCCTCCTCCTCCCTGTCCTCAGGCCATACCCGCTGAACAGATGGTATGACAGCTGTGTTTGTAGTACCGTCTATAGAGCGTGAAAGTAGCTCCTATTCTTCCTCCTCATTGACTATCAATCCACATTGAGAAGACATGAGGCTGGACTGATTGTAATCCCCCTGTATGGTTCCTTGCTCCATGTCCTCGTGCTCTGAGACAAGCAAGGTGGAGGGCACCATCGTAATATCACTAGCTGGGATCCACCCGGGGTATGTCATATACAAGGCATATCAAAAAGAAAGAAAAGAAGACATACACAAAACCAGGGATCACCAAAAAAATATATATATAATCAATAACAAGTTTTATTATGATCACACAAGACACATCAAACAATTAAAAACACTTAAAACCCAAGAAATGGTACATACCCCAACAAGGGGATGCCCCCCAAGACCAGATAAAGGCTTATTCCACAATGTATATACATATAAGGTGCAAAGATATAACAAATAACAGTATATAACTTCTATGAACGTGGAAAATACATAGCTGCTCCAAAAATGTTAGTAAATACTTTCTGGGCGTATAGTCACTATAACCTTTCTAATGTAACATGAGTGTAGAGGCATATAGTCACTGACTCCCATGTGGTGCTAAATAGACCAAAAAGCACTGCAGAGTAATACAAAAGTAGAGACTATAGAACGTGTATGGTCCAGCGCCTGTGATGAGCCCAGATGCAGTACAATATAGTAAATACTGATACAGCTGCTAGTGATCTGAATGACAGAAACTTTTGGCACAGTACCGAAGATAAATAAATAATTAAATAAATGATCTATATACCCATAAATGCTCCCATCCGCAATAGCTGTAGTAAAGAGGTACAAAATATAAATAAAAAACCAAAGAAAATGCCTCATAACACTTTCAATACATGAGGAAGATGTGAGTATATACGATACCATACCAAGTGTTGTGTATCCGCTTTTTGGGCTCCCCTGGTGGTTGCTGGTGGTACTGGTGACTTGTTTGCACTTTGCTGCTTCTGTTCACCTGCTTCCATCGGTGTTTGGGAGTTTCCTATTTAGCCTTGCTCTCCAGTCATTTCCTTGCCGGTCATCATTGTAACCAGAGCCTTCGGTTGCATGTTCCTGCTACTAGTCTGCTGATCAGCTAAGTGGACTTTGTCCTTTTGTTTTGTACCTTTTGTCCAGTTTGCAGTTTTTGTAATTCTCTGTAGCTGGAAGCTCTTGCGGGCTGAAATTGCCACTCCTGTGTCATAAGTTGACACAGGAGTCTTAAAGTAATTTCAGGATGGTTTTTGAAAGGGTTTTCAGTTGACCGTGAAGTCCTCTTTTGTATCCTTCTGCTATCTAGTAAGTGGACCTCTCTTTGCTAAATCTACTTTCATACTGTGTATGTCTTTTCCTCTTAATTCACCTTTATTACATGTGGGGGGCTGCTATCATCTTTTGGGGGATTTCCCTAGAGGTAAGCCAGGTCTGTTTCTTCCTCTACCAGGCGTAGTTAGTCCTCCGGCTGGCGCGTGGCATATAGGAAGCCGTAGGTATGCTCCCTGGCTACTGTTAGTTGTGTGGTAGATTTAGCTCACGGTCAACTCGAGTTTCCATCACCCGAGAGCTCGTTCGTTACTTATATGTTTCTTACGTTCCCTTGCCATTGGGAACCATGACAGTATGACCGGCCTGTGTTAAACTTATTGGCAGAAGAAAGGAGAGAAAAAAGAAGTCTGTAAATTTTTTTTTTTTTCCCTTTTTCCTCTATGCTTGCTCCATAGTTGGATCAGTTGTATTTCAGCTTTAATTACAGCCTTTGCCTTTCTCTCCTTATAATCCTTGAATGGCTCTGAGCTCACCTGTTTAAAGATGGATCCTCAGAGTTTGGCTGCAGGTTTAAATAATCTTGCTACGAAGGTTCAAAATTTACAAGATTTTGTTATACATGCTCCTATTTCTGAACCTAAAATCCCTACACCAGAGGTGTTTTCCGGAGATAGATCTCGGTTTTTGAATTTCAAATATAATTGTAAATTATTCCTTTCTCTCAGACCTCACTCCTCAGGAGATCCTGTCCAGCAGGTTAAGATTGTAATCTCTTTGCTGCGAGGTGACCCTCAAAATTGGGCATTTTCATTGGCACCAGGGGATCCTGCGTTGCTCAATGTGGATGCGTTTTTCCTGGCTTTAGGGTTGCTTTATGAGGAACCTAATTTGGAGATTCAAGCTGAAAAAGCTTTGATAGCCCTATCTCAAGGGCAAGATGAAGCGGAGATATACTGCCAAAAATTTCGTAGGTGGTCTGTGCTTACTCAGTGGAATGAGTGCGCCTTAGCGGCAAATTTCAGAGAGGGCCTTTCTGATGCCGTTAAAGATGTTATGGTCGGGTTCCCTGCGCCTACAGGTCTGAATGAGTCCATGACAATGGCAATTCAGATTGATCGGCGTTTGCGGGAGCGCAAACCCGTGCACCATTTGGCGGTATCTTCTGAAGAGACGCCAGAGAAAATGCAATGTGACAGAGTTATGTCCAGAAGCGAGCGGCAGAATTATAGGCGTAAAAATGGGTTATACTTCTATTGTGGTGATTCTGCTCATGTTATATCGGCATGCTCTAAGCGTACTAGGAAGGTTGACAAGTCCATTTCAATTGGCACTTTACAGTCCAAATTTATTTTGTCTGTAACCTTGATTTGTTCATTATCAGTTATTACCGTGGATGCCTATGTGGACTCTGGCGCCGCTCTGAGTCTTATGGACTGGTCCTTTGCCAGGCGCTGTGGGTTTGATTTAGAGCCTCTGGAAGTCCCTATACCTCTGAAGGGTATTGATTCTACACCTTTGGCTTGTAATAAACCACAGTTCTGGACGCAAGTGACTATGCGTATGACTCCAGACCATCAGGAGGTGATTCGCTTCCTTGTGTTGTACAATTTACATGATGTTTTGGTGCTTGGTTTACCATGGTTACAGTCTCATAACCCAGTCCTTGACTGGAAGGCTATGTCTGTGTTAAGCTGGGGATGTTGGGGGGCTCATGGGGATACTCCTATGGTGTCCATTTCGTCATCTATTCCATCTGAGATTCCGGCATTTTTGTCTGATTATCGTGATATTTTTGAAGAGCCTAAGATTGGTTCACTCCCTCCTCACAGGGATTGTGATTGCGCCATAGATCTGATTCCTGGCAGTAAATTTCCAAAGGGTCGTTTGTTTAACCTATCTGTACCTGAACATGCTGCTATGCGTGAGTATATTAAGGAGTCCCTGGAAAAGGGACATATTCGTCCTTCTTCATCACCTTTAGGAGCCGGTTTTTTCTTTGTCTCTAAAAAGGATGACTCTCTGAGGCCTTGTATTGATTATCGTCTCCTGAATAAAATTACAGTCAAATATCAGTATCCGTTGCCTTTGCTGACTGATTTGTTTGCTCGCATAAGGGGGGCTAAGTGGTTCTCTAAAAGTGGTTCTCTAAGATTGATCTTCGTGGGGCGTATAATTTGGTGCGAATTAAGCAGGGGGATGAGTGGAAGACCGCATTTAATACGCCTGAGGGCCATTTTGAGTATTTGGTAATGCCTTTCGGCCTTTCTAATGCACCTTCTGTCTTTCAGTCCTTAATGCATGATATTTTCCGTGAATATTTGGATAAATTTATGATTGTGTACTTGGATGATATTTTGATTTTTTCTGATGACTGGGAGTCTCATGTTCAGCAGGTCAGGAGGGTTTTTCAGGTTTTGCGTGAGAATTCTTTGTGTGTAAAGGGTTCAAAGTGTGTTTTTGGGGTTCAAAAAATTTCATTTTTGGGGTATATTTTTTCCCCTTCTTCTATTGAGATGGACCCTGTCAAGGTTCGGGCTATTTACGACTGGACGCAGCCTACTTCTCTGAAGAGTCTCCAGAAATTCTTGGGCTTTGCTAATTTTTATCGTCGATTTATAGCTGGTTTTTCTGGCGTTGCTAAACCTCTGACGGATTTGACTAAAAAGGGTGCTGATGTTGCCAATTGGTCCCCTGCTGCCGTGGAGGCCTTTCGGGAGCTTAAGCGCCGCTTTTTGTCTGCCCCTGTGTTGCGCCAGCCTGATGTTTCTCTTCCCTTTCAGGTTGAGGTCGATGCTTCCGAGATCGGAGCGGGGGCGGTTTTGTTGCAGAAAAGTTCCGACTGCTCAGTGATGAGACCTTGTGCGTTCTTTTCGCGAAAATTTTCGGCCGCCGAGCGAAACTATGATGTTGGTAATCGGGAGCTTTTGGCCATGAAGTGGGCATTTGAGGAGTGGCGTCATTGGCTTGAGGGTGCCAGACATCAGGTGGTAGTTTTGACTGATCACAAGAATTTAATTTATTTGGAGTCTGCCAGGCGCCTGAATCCTAGACAGGCACGTTGGTCGTTGTTCTTTTCCCGGTTTAATTTTGTGGTCTCGTACTTACCGGGTTCTAGGAATGTGAAAGCAGATGCTCTTTCTAGGAGTTTTGAGCCTGACTCTCCTGGGAATTCTGAACCTGCTGGTGTCCTTAAGGATGGAGTGGTTTTGTCTGCTGTCTCTCCAGATTTGCGACGTGCTTTGCAAGAATTTCAGGCGGATAGACCTGATCGTTGTCCGTCTGGTAGACTGTTTGTTCCTGACGAGTGGACCACTAGAGTCATCTCGGAAGTTCATTCTTCTACTCTGGCAGGTCATCCGGGAATTTTTGGCACCAGAGATTTGGTGGCTAGATCCTTCTGGTGGCCTTCCCTGTCTCGAGATGTGCGTGTTTTTGTGCAGTCTTGCGATGTGTGTGCTCGGGCCAAGCCTTGTTGTTCTAGGGCTAGTGGGTTGTTGTTGCCCTTGCCTATTCCGAAGAGGCCTTGGACGCACATCTCTATGGACTTTATCTCGGATCTCCCTGTTTCTCAGAAGATGTCTGTCATCTGGGTGGTGTGTGACCGTTTTTCTAAAATGGTTCATTTGGTGCCATTGCCTAAGTTGCCTTCCTCATCTGAGTTGGTCCCTTTGTTTTTTCAAAATGTGGTTCGCTTGCATGGTATTCCGGAAAACATCGTTTCTGACAGGGGTACCCAGTTCGTGTCTAGATTTTGGCGGGCAGTCTGTGCCAGGTTGGGCATTGATTTGTCCTTTTCGTCTGCATTCCATCCTCAGACCAATGGCCAGACGGAGCGAACTAATCAAACTTTGGAGACTTATTTGAGGTGTTTTGTGTCTGCGGATCAGGATGATTGGGTTGCCTTTCTGCCGTTGGCGGAGTTTGCTCTTAATAATCGGGCTAGTTCTGCCACTTTGGTTTCTCCTTTCTTTTGCAATTCAGGGTTTCATCCGCGTTTTTCATCTGGTCAGGTTGAATCTTCGGATTGTCCTGGAGTGGATGCGGTGGTGGATCGGTTGCATCGGATTTGGGGACAAGTGGTGGATAATTTGGAATTGTCCCAGGAGAGGACTCAGCAGTTTGCTAACCGTCGTCGTCGTGTTGGTCCCCACCTTCGCGTTGGGGACTTGGTGTGGTTGTCTTCCCGTTTTGTCCCTATGAGGGTTTCTTCTCCCAAATTTAAGCCTCGGTTCATCGGTCCTTATAGGATTTTGGAGATTCTTAACCCTGTTTCCTTTCGTTTGGACCTCCCGGCATCTTTCGCTATCCATAATGTGTTCCATCGGTCGTTGTTGCGGAGATATGAGTTACCGGTGGTTCCTTCTACTGAACCTCCTGCTCCTGTGCTGGTGGAGGGTGAATTGGAGTACTGTTGTGAATTTGCTTTTTGCTCCCTCTAGTGGTTACTAGTTTTTTGACTCTGGTTTTTCTGTCATTCCTTTTATCCGCACCTGGGTCGTTAGTTAGGGGTGTTGCTATATAAGCTCCCTGGACCTTCAGTTCAATGCCTGGCAACGTAGTTATCAGAGATAGTCTGCTGTGCTCTTGTCTACTGATCCTGGTTCCAGTTATATCAGCTAAGTCTGCCTTTTGCTTTTTGCTATTTGTTTTGGTTTTGTATTTTTGTCCAGCTTGTTCCTAATCTATATCCTGACCTTTGCTGGAAGCTCTAGGGGGGCTGGTGTTCTCCCCCCGGACCATTAGACGGTTCGGGGGTTCTTGAATTTCCAGTGTGGATTTTGATAGGGTTTTTGTTGACCATATAAGTTACCTTTCTTTATTCTGCTATCAGTAAGCGGGCCTCTCTGTGCTAAACCTGGTTCATTTCTGTGTTTGTCATTTCCTCTTACCTCACCGTCATTATTTGTGGGGGGCTTCTATCCAGCTTTGGGGTCCCCTTCTCTGGAGGCAAGAAAGGTCTTTGTTTTCCTCTACTAGGGGTAGCTAGATTCTCCGGCTGGCGCGTGTCATCTAGAATCAACGTAGGAATGATCCCCGGCTACTTCTAGTGTTGGCGTTAGGAGTAGATATATGGTCAACCCAGTTACCACTGCCCTATGAGCTGGATTTTTGTATTCTGCAGACTTCCACGTTCCTCTGAGACCCTCGCCATTGGGGTCATAACAGTTTGCCAGGCCAGTATTAAATGTTTAATGCATTGCAGAAGAGGGATTATAAGAAAGAAGATTCTGAGTTTTTTTGTTTTTTTTTTTCTTCCCCTTTACCTCAGAGTGGCTATGCTTGCTGCAGACATGAATGTCCAGACCTTGATTACAAGTGTGGACCAGCTGGCTACTCGTGTGCAGGGCATACAAGACTATGTTATCAGAAATCCTAGGTCAGAACCTAAAATACCGATTCCTGAACTGTTTTCCGGAGACAGGTTTAAGTTTAGGAATTTCGTGAATAATTGTAAATTGTTTTTGTCCCTGAGACCCTGTTCATCTGGAGATTCTGCTCAGCAAGTAAAAATTGTTATTTCGTTCTTACGGGGCGACCCTCAGGATTGGGCTTTTTCGCTGGCGCCAGGAGATCCGGCATTGGCTGATCTTGATGCGTTTTTTCTGGCGCTCGGTTTACTTTATGAGGAACCCAATCTTGAGATTCAGGCAGAAAAGGCCTTGCTGGCTATGTCTCAGGGGCAGGACGAGGCTGAAGTGTATTGCCAAAAATTTCGGAAATGGTCCGTGCTGACACATTGGAACGAGTGTGCACTGGCCGCTAATTTTAGAAATGGCCTTTCTGAAGCCATTAAGAATGTTATGGTGGGTTTTCCCATTCCCACAGGTCTGAATGATACTATGGCACTGGCTATTCAAATTGACCGGCGGTTGCGGGAGCGCAAAACCGCAAATTCCCTCATGGTGTTGTCTGAACAGACATCTAATTCGGTGCAATGTGATAGAAAAACCGCAAATTCCCTCATGGTGTTGTCTGAACAGACACCTGATTTAATGCAATGTGATAGAATCCTGACTAGAAATGAGCGGAAAATTCATAGACGCCAGAATGGCTTGTGCTACTACTGTGGTGATTCTACACATGTTATCTCAGCATGCTCTAAACGTATAGCTAAGGTTGTTAGTCCTGTCACCGTTGGTAATTTGCAACCTAAATTTATTCTGTCTGTAACTTTGATTTGCTCACTGTCATCTTATCCTGTCATGGCGTTTGTAGATTCAGGTGCTGCCCTGAGTCTCATGGATCTCTCATTTGCTAAGCGCTGTGGTTTTACTCTTGAACCATTAGAAAATCCTATTCCTCTTAGGGGTATTGATGCTACACCATTGGCAGCAAATAAACCGCAGTATTGGACACAGGTTACCATGTGCATGACTCCTGAACACCGCGAGGTGATACGTTTCCTGGTTTTACATAAAATGCATGATTTGGTTGTTTTAGGGCTGCCATGGTTACAGACCCATAATCCAGTCCTGGACTGGAAGGCTATGTCAGTCTCAAGTTGGGGCTGTCGTGGTATTCATGGGGATTCCCTGCCTGTGTCTATTGCTTCTTCTACGCCTTCGGAAGTTCCGGAGTATTTGTCTGATTATCAGGATGTCTTCAGTGAGTCTGAGTCCAGTGCACTGCCTCCTCATAGGGACTGTGACTGTGCTATAGATTTGATCCCGGGCAGTAAGTTTCCTAAGGGAAGACTGTTTAATCTGTCGGTACCTGAACATACCGCTATGCGTTCATATATCAAGGAGTCTCTGGAGAAGGGACATATTCGTCCGTCTTCTTCCCCTCTTGGTGCGGGATTCTTTTTTGTGGCAAAAAAGGACGGATCTTTGAGACCTTGTATTGATTATCGGCTTTTAAATAAGATCACTGTCAAATTTCAGTATCCTTTACCGCTGTTGTCTGACTTGTTTGCCCGGATTAAGGGTGCCAAGTGGTTCACCAAGATAGACCTTCGTGGTGCGTACAACCTTGTGCGCATTAAGCAAGGTGATGAATGGAAAACCGCATTCAATACGCCCGAAGGTCATTTTGAGTACTTGGTGATGCCTTTTGGGCTCTCCAATGCGCCTTCAGTTTTTCAGTCCTTTATGCATGACATTTTCCGGAAGTATCTGGATAAATTTTTGATTGTTTATCTGGATGATATTTTGGTTTTTTCTGATAATTGGGATTCGCATGTGGAGCAGGTCAGGTTGGTCTTTAAAATTTTGCGTGAAAATTCTTTGTTTGTCAAGGGCTCAAAGTGTCTCTTTGGTGTACAGAAGGTTCCCTTTTTGGGGTTCATTTTTTCCCCTTCTGCTGTGGAGATGGACCCAGTCAAGGTCCGAGCTATTCTTGATTGGACTCAGCCCTCGTCAGTTAAGAGTCTTCAGAAGTTCTTGGGCTTCGCTAACTTCTACCGTCGTTTTATCGCTAATTTTTCTAGCATTGTGAAACCTTTGACGGATATGACCAAGAAGGGCTCCGATGTAGCTAACTGGGCTCCTGCTGCCGTGGAGGCTTTCCAGGAGTTGAAACGCCGGTTTACTTCGGCGCCTGTTTTGTGCCAGCCTGACGTCTCACTTCCCTTTCAGGTTGAGGTGGATGCTTCGGAGATTGGGGCAGGGGCCGTTTTGTCGCAGAGAGGCCATGGTTGCTCTGTTATGAAACCTTGTGCCTTTTTCTCTAGGAAGTTTTCGCCTGCCGAGCGAAATTATGATGTGGGCAATCGGGAGTTGTTGGCCATGAAATGGGCATTTGAGGAGTGGCGTCATTGGCTCGAGGGTGCTAAGCATCGTGTGGTGGTCTTGACTGATCACAAAAATCTGATGTATCTCGAGTCTGCTAAACGCCTTAATCCGAGACAGGCCCGCTGGTCATTGTTTTTCTCCCGCTTTGATTTTGTTGTCTCGTATTTACCAGGTTCAAAGAATGTGAAGGCCGATGCTCTTTCCAGGAGCTTTGTGCCTGATGCTCCTGGAGTCACTGATCCTGTTGGTATTCTTAAAGATGGAGTTATCTTGTCAGCTATTTCTCCGGATCTGCGACGTGTGTTGCAGAGATTTCAGGCTGATAGGCCTGAGTCTTGTCCACCAGACAGACTGTTTGTCCCGGATAAGTGCACCAGCAGAGTCATTTCCGAGGTTCATTCCTCGGTGTTGGCAGGTCACCCGGGAATTTTTGGCACCAGAGATCTGGTGGCCAGGTCCTTTTGGTGGCCTTCCTTGTCAAGGGATGTGCGGTCATTTGTGCAGTCCTGTGGGACTTGTGCTCGAGCTAAGCCTTGCTGTTCTCGTGCCAGCGGTTTGCTCTTGCCATTGCCTGTCCCGAAGAGACCTTGGACACATATCTCCATGGATTTCATTTCTGATCTTCCGCTATCTCAGGGCATGTCCGTTATCTGGGTGATATGTGATCGCTTCTCCAAGATGGTCCATTTGGTTCCTTTGCCTAAGCTGCCTTCCTCTTCCGATCTGGTTCCTGTGTTTTTCCAGAACGTGGTTCGTTTGCACGGCATCCCTGAGAATATTGTGTCAGACAGAGGATCCCAGTTCGTTTCCAGGTTCTGGCGATCCTTTTTGTAGTAGGATGGGCATTGATTTGTCGTTTTCGTCTGCTTTCCATCCTCAGACTAATGGACAGACGGAGCGAACCAATCAGACTTTGGAGGCTTATTTGAGGTGTTTTGTCTCTGCTGATCAGGACGATTGGGTGACATTCTTGCCATTGGCTGAGTTTGCCCTTAATAATCGGGCTAGTTCCGCCACCTTGGTTTCGCCTTTTTTCTGCAACTCTGGTTTCCATCCTCGCTTTTCTTCGGGTCATGTGGAGCCTTCTGACTGTCCTGGGGTGGATTCTGTGGTGGATAGGTTGCAGCAGATCTGGAATCATGTGGTGGACAACTTGAAGTTGTCACAGGAGAAGGCTCAGCGCTTTGCCAACCGCCGTCGCGGTGTAGGTCCCCGACTACGCGTTGGGGATTTGGTATGGCTTTCTTCCCGCTTTGTTCCTATGAAGGTCTCCTCTCCCAAATTTAAACCTCGTTTTATTGGGCCTTACAAGATATTGGAAATCCTTAATCCTGTATCTTTTCGTCTGGATCTTCCTGTGTCGTTTGCTATTCACAATGTATTTCATAGGTCCTTGTTGCGGCGGTACATTGTGCCTGTAGTTCCTTCTGCTGAGCCTCCTGCTCCGGTGTTGGTTGAGGGCGAGTTGGAGTACGTGGTGGAGAAGATCTTGGATTCTCGCCTCTCCAGGCGGAGGCTTCAGTACCTGGTCAAGTGGAAGGGCTATGGTCAGGAGGATAATTCCTGGGTGGTCGCCTCTGATGTTCATGCGGCCGATTTAGTTCGTGCCTTTCATGCCGCTCATCCTGATCGCCCTGGTGGTCGTGGTGAGGGTTCGGTGACCCCTCACTAAGGGGGGGGTACTGTTGTGAATTTGCTTTTTGCTCCCTCTAGTGGTTACTAGTTTTTTGACTCTGGTTTTTCTGTCATTCCTTTTATCCGCACCTGGGTCGTTAGTTAGGGGTGTTGCTATATAAGCTCCCTGGACCTTCAGTTCAATGCCTGGCAACGTAGTTATCAGAGCTAGTCTGCTGTGCTCTTGTCTACTGATCCTGGTTCCAGTTATATCAGCTAAGTCTGCCTTTTGCTTTTTGCTATTTGTTTTGGTTTTGTATTTTTGTCCAGCTTGTTCCTAATCTATATCCTGACCTTTGCTGGAAGCTCTAGGGGGGCTGGTGTTCTCCCCCCGGACCGTTAGACGGTTCGGGGGTTCTTGAATTTCCAGTGTGGATTTTGATAGGGTTTTTGTTGACCATATAAGTTACCTTTCTTTATTCTGCTATCAGTAAGCGGGCCTCTCTGTGCTAAACCTGGTTCATTTCTGTGTTTGTCATTTCCTCTTACCTCACCGTCATTATTTGTGGGGGGCTTCTATCCAGCTTTGGGGTCCCCTTCTCTGGAGGCAAGAAAGGTCTTTGTTTTCCTCTACTAGGGGTAGCTAGATTCTCCGGCTGGCGCGTGTCATCTAGAATCAACGTAGGAATGATCCCCGGCTACTTCTAGTGTTGGCGTTAGGAGTAGATATATGGTCAACCCAGTTACCACTGCCCTATGAGCTGGATTTTTGTATTCTGCAGACTTCCACGTTCCTCTGAGACCCTCGCCATTGGGGTCATAACAGAGTACGTCGTAGAGAAGATCTTGGACTCCCGTATTTCCAGACGGAGACTTCAATATCTGGTTAAATGGAAAGGCTATGGTCAGGAAGATAATTCTTGGGTAACTGCCTCTGATGTTCATGCCTCGGATTTGGTTCGTGCCTTTCATAGGGCTCATCCAGATCGCCCTGGCGGTTCTTGTGAGGGTTCGGTGCCCCCTCCTTAAGGGGAGGGTACTGTTGTGTATCCGCTTTTTGGGCTCCCCTGGTGGTTGCTGGTGGTACTGGTGACTTGTTTGCACTTTGCTGCTTCTGTTCACCTGCTTCCATCAGTGTTTGGGAGTTTCCTATTTAGCCTTGCTCTCCAGTCATTTCCTTGCCGGTCATCATTGTAACCAGAGCCTTCGGTTGCATGTTCCTGCTACTAGTCTGCTGATCAGCTAAGTGGACTTTGTCCTTTTGTTTTGTACCTTTTGTCCAGTATGCAGTTTTTGTAATTCTCTGTAGCTGGAAGCTCTTGCGGGCTGAAATTGCCACTCCTGTGTCATGAGTTGACACAGGAGTCTTAAAGTAATTTCAGGATGGTTTTTGAAAGGGTTTTCAGTTGACCGTGAAGTCCTCTTTTGTATCCTTCTGCTATCTAGTAAGTGGACCTCTCTTTGCTAAATCTACTTTCATACTGTGTATGTCTTTTCCTCTTAATTCACCGTTATTACATGTGGGGGGCTGCTATCATCTTTTGGGGGATTTCCCTAGAGGTAAGCCAGGTCTGTTTCTTCCTCTACCAGGCGTAGTTAGTCCTCCGGCTGGCGCGTGGCATATAGGAAGCCGTAGGTATGCTCCCTGGCTACTGTTAGTTGTGTGGTAGATTTAGCTCACGGTCAACTCGAGTTTCCATCACCCGAGAGCTCGTTCGTTACTTATATGTTTCTTACGTTCCCTTGCCATTGGGAACCATGACAACCAAGACTGCCTGCAGAGATTGGCTCAGCTAAACCCTGATGGAAAGGAAAGGCATGGGAAGTCAGAGAATGCCCTATATGAACTGCCCAGAGCAGGAGACAGCGCCCAAGGGGTTAAGCCGGTCAAAAAAGGGGGGCACAGGGGCCCAACGCGTGTCGCCACGAGTGTGGCTTCGTCAGGGGCTATGTATTTTCCACGTTCATAGAAGTTATATACTGTTATTTGTTATATCTTTGCACCTTATATGTATATACATTGTGGAATAAGCCTTTATCTGGTCTTGGGGGGCATCCCCTTGTTGGGGTTTGTACCATTTCTTGGGTTTTAAGTGTTTTTAATTGTTTGATGTGTCTTGTGTGATCATAATAAAACTTGTTATTGATTATATATATATTTTTTTTGGTGATCCCTGGTTTTGTGTATGTCTTCTTTTCTTTCTTTTTGATATGTCCTCGTGCTCTGCCTGCAATGCATCCTCTTTAATTGTGAACAGAGAGGTTTTCAGAATGCTGAGAAGCGGGATGATGACGCTAATTATGGCGTCATTGCCGCCGCTCACCATTTTGGTGCAGTCCTCAAAGTTTTGGAGGATGGTACATATGTCGGACATCCATGTCCACTCCTGAGGTCTTATGTGTGGAGTCTGAACTGAATATTGATGGCCTAGTTGATGTTGGTAGTCAACAACTGCCCTCTTCTGCTCACAAATCCTTTCCAACATATGCAGCGTAGAGTTTCAGCGTGTGGTGACATCAAACACCAGCCGGTGAGCTGGAAGCTGCAAACGCTGCTGCAGCACGGCAAGGGTGGCTGAAGCTGTAGCTGACCTTCTAAAATGGGCAGACAGAAGGCGTACTTTCACTAGCAGATCCGGCAGCTCCGGGTAGCTTTTCAAAACGTTGAACCACGAGGTTAAGCACATGGGCCAAGCAAGGTACGTGTGTGAGCTCACTTTGCCTCAGAGCCACCACCTGGTTACGGCCATTGTCACGCACGACCATGCCTGGCTCTAGGTTCAGTGGTGTCATCCAAACATCTGACTGCTCTTTCAGCGCTGTCCACAACTCTTCTGCATTGTGCAGTTTGTCACCTATGCAGATTAGCTTCAGCACAGCCTGTTGCCGCTTGGCTTGGCTGAGGCAGTGCTGCAGTGCTTCCAGCTTCTGACTGAGGTATTGCTTTCAGAGATGGAGGATAAAGAGGAGGAGGAGGTGCAGCTGTAGACTGTGGGGGCAACCCTGATTGACGTAGGGCCCGCAATCCTCGTCGTGGGGAGGATGTGTTCCATCCCAAGGTCCGACTGTGTCCCGGATTCCACTATGTTAAGTCAATGTGCCGTCAGTGAGATGTACCATCTCTGCCCACAAGCACTTGTATCCTAAAAGATGAGAAAAAGAGGTTATATTATACTCACCCAGTGGCGTTCCCGCTGCTGGTCCGGTCCGATAGGTGTTGTGGTCCAGTCCGGCGCCTCCTATCTTCATCAGATGACGTCCTTTTCTGGTCTTCACACTGCGGCTCCAGCGCAGGCGTACTTTGTCTGCCCTTCCAGAATGCTGTAGATAAGCCCCTAATGCCAGTGGGCTTAGCTCACCGTCGATTTTGGGGGTGACAGGTTCCCTTTAAGGGAGGTGAGTGCTTTATTCTCGCTAGGGCTAAGGTTATATGGACCCCTAATGCCAGGAGGCATCCAATGGATGTCCCTTTTAACAAGTTCAAAGAAAATTTTGACAGCCAGGACAAGTGAGAATGAGGGGGAAGCCTTGGACTTATTCTTGTGTGGGAAGACCACCTTACCTTGTTCCGATTCGCTTTTTTAGAGAAGTTCAAGAAAGTCCTGGAATTCTTGTCTCTCATCATCAGCCAAGGTTTCTGCCATGTCTGGTTTGATGTGAATCACCTGGAAAATCAATGTGTGGCAAAAGCGATAAAGGTCTTTGATCAGAACAAATTTATTCAAAGCCTGAGTAGGGCAAAAAGTAAGAACTTTCTGTAGAACCGCAATTTCAGTAGAAGAGAGAGAATAGTTAGATAAGTTGTTAATTTGCAAGGGTGTAGTGATTACCTGTGTGGGGTCCGGCACGCGCCCCCTTCATCAAGGCATCACTTCAGCTAATCATCGAGAAGCTACAGTTATTTCAACGGCAGTTAGTCATGGCAGGAGTCAGAACCCCACTCTATGTATCTGTCTTTTTTGGGTATGTCTGCCAAGTAAGCACTTCTTATTACTTAGACCTAGCTTTTCTTTTAACCCATCTTACTCCTTCACCATGTTTGCATATGCCCTTACAGTGTTTGCTTCTTTAATCCTCACTCTCCTTTGCTATACCCAAACCCCAGCACCCTCTAACCAAATAGTCATCTCCCCTTCCCTCTTACCTACCCACCTGACCACCTCTGTTGACCTGCTCCTCAATCTCAGTTCTCTCCTAATAAAACAAGCCGGCCACTCTCTTTCTCCCACATGCTCTCCCTGTCTCTGCTTCTCCTCACTGCTGCTGACATATCTCCCAATCCTGAACCCCCACAGCTCATACCTCCCATTACTACCCCCTCCTACAGCTCCCTATCTAATATGAACTACCGCAATCTTTCCAACATAAAACCCATGCCCCTGACGCCGACCCCACTGCTCCCTCTCTCTGGAGCACTCTGAAATGCCCGCTCCCTCTGCAATAAGCTTCATGTGATTCATGACCTCTTTCTCTCTGGCAATCTTGCCTTCCTCGGCCTCACAGAAACATGGCTGACACCCTCCAACACCGCCTCCCCTGCTGCACTGTGTTATGGCGGCCTCCACTTCACCCACACGCCTCACCCCAGCTTCTGTGAATTATGTATAACCTCTATCCCATTGCTTTTGCAGACTCACTAAGCTATTGACATCTTAGGTGAGTTACAACTCCAGAATAAACAACTTCGCTTTCCCCCTCTCCCCCCCTCCCCCCCTGGCCTCTGTCTTCCTACTGTCCCTAGTTCTCTATCTATCCCCGTACATCAATATTGATATCTAGTGCACCTTCCATATATATACACCTTAGGTTAGCACTATCGCCATCTACCACATCATTATACATCCATATCGCCACTATGTCTCATTCATGGGGCATACATACTTAGTGCCACCTTAAATACTGTATACATGTGTGCGCCATTGCCATACCACCGCTGCACCAATTGTCTGCTCTGATATATGGTTGCCACTTGGTCTCATTTCTATGGGACCTATAGACCTTGTGCCACTTTGATTTACTTATATATATGCGCCATTGCCATACCATGGCTTTACTACATTGCTGCTCTATTACATGGTTACCTTGACTACTTGATATACACAAGCCTCCACGTCTGCGCAGTGCAATTCAACCACATAGCGCTACATCACTTCTGGTCCGGAACTTCCGGTCACACGGTATCCCTGGTTACATAAAATGATATGATATAATATGAGCCTCAGACACGCCGCTGTCATAGCAAGGCACGGGAGCGCTGCTTATCTTTCAGGCAACACCAGGTAACCTATGTGTATAATATCCTTATGGGCACAATGAATAGCGCTTCCCTTACAAGAGAAATAAATCCTATCTTACATTTCCATATGGGTCTTCATCTCTTCACAGAATACCACATAACTACTGGGCTACCACCCACATATATTACATGAGCAGTGCTGCAGCTATAGGTATAATATCACTCTGTCATCTTATTCCCTCTTGAGATATATTTTGGCACATATATTAATCATTATGCTATTCCTTGCAGCCATATCAGGGCACTGCGGGATCTCTATCCTATATTCTGCATTTCAATATTGACTGTGGAAAAGGTAATACCGTATATACTCGAGTATAAGCCGACCCGAGTATAAGCCGACCCCCCTAATTTTGCCACAAAAAACTGGGAAAACTTATTGACTCGAGTATAAGCCTAGGGTGGAAAATGCAGCAGGTACCGGTGAATTTCAAAATTAGAAATAGATACTCCATACCATTCATTATGGCCCCATAGATGCTCCACATAAAGCTGTGCCATATATAATGCTCTGCACCGTTCATTATGGCCCCATAGATACTCCACATAAAGCTGTGCCATATATACAATGCTCTGCACCGTTGCCCCATAGATACTCCACATAAAGCTGTGCCATATATACAATGCTCTGCACCGTTGCCCCATAGATAGCTGTGCCATATATATGCTCTGCACCATTGCCCCATAGCTGTGCCATATAGTGCTCTGCACCATTGCCCCATAGCTCTGCCATATAGTGCTCTGCACCGTTGCCCCATAGCTGTGCCATATAGTGCTCTGCACCATTGCCCCATAGCTGTGCCATATAGTGCTCTGCACCATTGTCCCATAGCTGTGCCATATAGTGCTCTGCACCATTGTCCCATAGCTCTGCCATATAGTGCTCTGCACCATTGCCCCATAGCTGTGCCATATAGTGCTCTGCACCATTGTCCCATAGCTGTGCCATATAATGCTCTGCACCATTGTCCCATAGCTCTGCCATATAGTGCTCTGCACCATTGCCCCATAGCTGTGCCATATAGTGCTCTGCACCATTGCCCCATAGCTGTGCCATATAGTGCTCTGCACCATTGCCCCATAGCTGTGCCATATAGTGCTCTGCACCGTTGCCCCATAGCTGTGCCATATAGTGCTCTGCACCGTTGCCCCATAGCTGTGCCATATAGTGCTCTGCACCATTGCCCCATAGATGCTCCACATAAATATGTGCTGCTGCTGCCGCTGCAATAAAAAAAACAAAAACACATACTCACCTGTCTTGCTTGCAGCTCCTCGGCGCCATCTTCCCGGCGTCTCTCCGCACTGACTGATCAGGCAGAGGGCGGCGCGCACACTATATGCGTCATCGCGCCCTCTGCCTGCAGTCAGTGAGGAGAGACGCCGGGAAGATGGCGCCGACGCCCGGCGTTGTGGAACGAGGACAGGTGAATATGTCATACTTACCTGCTCCCGGCGTCCCGCTCCTTCCCCCGGACAGCTGGTCTTCGGTGCCGCAGCCTCTTTCTCTGTCAGCGGTCACCGGCACCGCTTCATTAGAGAAATGAATAGGCGGCTCCGCCCCTATGGGGGGCGGAGCAGCCTATTCATTTCTCTAATGAGCGGTCCCACGTGACCGCTCAGGGGAAGAGGCTGCGGCACCCGGAGACAGTGGGACGTGCAGGGGGGGCAACAGGAGCCCCGGAAGCAGGTGAGTATATAACAGTGCTCACCCGCCGACCCCACCACCGATCATGACTCGAGTATAAGCCGAGGGGGCACTTTCAGCCCAAAAATTTGGGCTGAAAATCTCGGCTTATACTCGAGTATATACGGTATATGTTTTCTAACGTACATACTCAAAGAGATACCAGTACATCATGACTTGTATGATATTGTATATACTCTGTACATATATGTCCTTTCACTATGTATTGTTTTATTGATCACTGGGTATTATGTCATGGTTTCTTTCATATTGTTTGTTTACAATTACCCTTTATTGTTTTTTTTATATACGCTTTTTGTTTTCACAGAGATGCAATGATTAAGGCTCTGGTGGAGCCGAAACGTCTGTTTATTTCGCTTCCTACTTTATATTTGTTTTGCTCCCCAATATATTCTTGACTAAAATAAATGTTTATAAGTAATTAACAAGTTCTCATTAGAATGTGCGGTGAAATTACGGAATATTTACTAGTACTTGGGATCATTTGATCCATTACACTTGCACCTCGCAATCCTGACCGAGTGCACGCTAAACTTTATCTCTATCACCCCAGCAACAGACATGATGAAGGTGTCGGTCTTCTCCTTCAACTCAATCTTACCTCTACCCTCCCCTCTTTTGAAGTCCACTCTGTCCTTATCTACTCTCCCTCCAACCGCCAAGTGGCCATCATATACCGACCTCTGGGCCCGGCTACTACCTTTATTGACCAATTCTCTACCTGGCTTCTTCACTTTCTTTTCACTGACATTCCCACTATCATCATGGTGACTTCAACATCCCCTTCAGTCAACAGCCTCCTAACTTCTGTCCCTTACTTCATCTGTTTGACTTACTCAGTGGTCCTCCGCAGCCACCCACACAGACAGACATGCATTATACCTGATCTTCACCCGCCTCTGCTCTCTAACTTCACCACCTCCCGTCTCCCTCTATCCGACCAACATCTACTCACTTTCTCATCCCTGTCCTCCTCACCTGTCACCCATGTCCAGCAACACATGTACCCATGCAGAAACCTTGCACACCTAGACACCCACACACTCTCTGACTCTATTCTACCACTGGCATCCATATCCTCACTCCACAACACACAGTGCAGCTGCTTTCTACAATGCCACTCTTGTTATGACCCCAATGGCAGAGGGTCTCAGAAATAAATACCAAGTCTGCAAACACAAAAAACCAGCTCATAGGGCAGTGGTAACTGGGCTGACCGTATATCTAATCCTAGCACCACAAATAGCAGCAGCCGGGGAACGTGCCTACGTTGGTTCTAGACGTCTCGCGCCAGCCGGAGAACTAACTAACCCTAGAAGGGAAAAGATAGACCTTTCTTGCCTCCAGAGAAAAGACCCCAAAAGTTGGATACAAGCCCCCAACAAATAATAACGGTGAGGTAAGAAGAAAAGACAAACATAAGAATGAACTAGGTATTTAGCAAAGAGAGGCCCACTGACTAATAGCAGAATATAGTAAGATGACTTATACGGTCAGCAAAAACCCTATCAAAAATATCCACGCTGGATATTCAAGAACCCCCGAACCGTCTAACGGCCCGGGGGGAGAATACCAGCCCCCTAGAGCTTCCAGCAAAATCAGGAATCACATTTAGTACAAGCTGGACAAAAAATAAGAGCAATGCAAATAACCAAAAAACAAGGAAGCCGGACTTAGCTTAATTTTGCATGAACCAGGACCAGCAGACAGGAGCAAACAGAAAGGACTGATTACAACGATGCCAGGCACCAGACTAAGAATTCAGGAAGTTCATATAGCAACACCCCTGGACTAACGACCCAGGTGGGTGCCAAACTAGGGAAAGACAATCTCAGAGTCATACCACTAGTGACCACAAGAGGGAGCCAAAAAAGTCTAATTCACAACACACTCTCCCATCAGCTATTTACACGATTGCCCCTCTCATTCATGGCAGAGTGTGACGTATCAATAGACAACCCTGGCACAATAACATCACTAAAAAGCTCCTGCAATTGTCCAGCATTGCAGAGCAGCGTTGGAAGAAAACAAATTCGCAAGATGATTTCACTGCATTCAAACAGGCAACGCATGCTTTCAAATCTGCCCTCAGCTCTGCTAAACAGACCTACTTCACAACTCTTGTATCCTCCCTATCCTCCAACCTCAAACAGTTATTCAAAACTTTTAACTCCCTCCTCCGCCCACCACTGCCCCCTCCAATCTCCCACATCTCTGCTGAGGACTTTGCCGCACACTTCAAAAATAAGATCAACCAAACAAGGCAAGTCTGTATTGTTCAACCTCCACAACCCCTTTGCATACCAGACCATTGCCCAAACCCCATAACTTCCCTGTCCAACATCACTGAAGGGAAGCTTAATTGTCTCCTCTCCAAATCACACCTCACCACTTGTGCACTAGTCCCCATCTCATCTCCTCCCCAACCTCACCACCACACTTATCCCATCCCTATCCCATCTCTTCAACCTATCACTAACTTCTGGTACCTTCTCTTCTGCTTTCAAATATACCACAATCACACCTATCCTTAAAAAGCCAACCCTAGACCCAACCGCTATGTCCAACTATCGCCCAATATTGCTGCTCCGAATCACTTCCAAATTCCTGGAGCAGCACGTCCACGCTAAACTTTCCTCCCACCTCTCATCTAACTTGCTCTTTGCCAATCTACAACCTGGTTTCCATCCCAATCATTCCACTGAGACTGCCATGACCAAATTACTAATGACCGACTTACAGCCAAAGCTAACGGACAATGATCTATACTCCTCCTTCTAGACCTGTCTGTTGTGAATTTGCTTTTTGCTCCCTCTAGTGGTTACTAGTTTTTTGACTCTGGTTTTTCTGTCATTCCTTTTATCCGCACCTGGGTCGTTAGTTAGGGGTGTTGCTATATAAGCTCCCTGGACCTTCAGTTCAACGCCTGGCAACGTAGTTATCAGAGCTAGTCTGCTGTGCTCTTGTCTACTGATCCTGGTTCCAGTTATATCAGCTAAGTCTGCCTTTTGCTTTTTGCTATTTGTTTTGGTTTTGTATTTTTGTCCAGCTTGTTCCAAAACTATATCCTGACCTTTGCTGGAAGCTCTAGGGGGGCTGGTGTTCTCCCCCCGGACCGTTAGACGGTTCGGGGGTTCTTGAATTTCCAGTGTGGATTTTGATAGGGTTTTTGTTGACCATATAAGTTACCTTTCTTTATTCTGCTATCAGTAAGCGGGCCTCTCTGTGCTAAACCTGGTTCATTTCTGTGTTTGTCATTTCCTCTTACCTCACCGTCATTATTTGTGGGGGGCTTCTATCCAGCTTTGGGGTCCCCTTCTCTGGAGGCAAGAAAGGTCTTTGTTTTCCTCTACTAGGGGTAGCTAGATTCTCCGGCTGGCGCGTGTCATCTAGAATCAACGTAGGAATGATCCCCGGCTACTTCTAGTGTTGGCGTTAGGAGTAGATATATGGTCAACCCAGTTACCACTGCCCTATGAGCTGGATTTTTGTATTCTGCAGACTTCCACGTTCCTCTGAGACCCTCGCCATTGGGGTCATAACAGTTTGCCAGGCCAGTATTAAATGTTTAATGCATTGCAGAAGAGGGATTATAAGAAAGAAGATTCTGAGTTTTTTTTTTTTTTTTTTCTTCTTCCCCTTTACCTCAGAGTGGCTATGCTTGCTGCAGACATGAATGTCCAGACCTTGATTACAAGTGTGGACCAGCTGGCTACTCGTGTGCAGGGCATACAAGACTATGTTATCAGAAATCCTAGGTCAGAACCTAAAATACCGATTCCTGAACTGTTTTCCGGAGACAGGTTTAAGTTTAGGAATTTCGTGAATAATTGTAAATTGTTTTTGTCCCTGAGACCCTGTTCATCTGGAGATTCTGCTCAGCAAGTAAAAATTGTTATTTCGTTTTTACGGGGCGACCCTCAGGATTGGGCTTTTTCGCTGGCGCCAGGAGATCCGGCATTGGCTGATCTTGATGCGTTTTTTCTGGCGCTCGGTTTACTTTATGAGGAACCCAATCTTGAGATTCAGGCAGAAAAGGCCTTGCTGGCTATGTCTCAGGGGCAGGACGAGGCTGAAGTGTATTGCCAAAAATTTCGGAAATGGTCCGTGCTGACACATTGGAACGAGTGTGCACTGGCCGCTAATTTTAGAAATGGCCTTTCTGAAGCCATTAAGAATGTTATGGTGGGTTTTCCCATTCCCACAGGTCTGAATGATACTATGGCACTGGCTATTCAAATTGACCGGCGGTTGCGGGAGCGCAAAACCGCAAATTCCCTCATGGTGTTGTCTGAACAGACACCTAATTCGGTGCAATGTGATAGAAAAACTGCAAATTCCCTCATGGTGTTGTCTGAACAGACACCTGATTTAATGCAATGTGATAGAATCCTGACTAGAAATGAGCGGAAAATTCATAGACGCCGGAATGGCTTGTGCTACTACTGTGGTGATTCTACACATGTTATCTCAGCATGCTCTAAACGTATAGCTAAGGTTGTTAGTCCTGTCACCGTTGGTAATTTGCAACCTAAATTTATTCTGTCTGTAACTTTGATTTGCTCACTGTCATCTTATCCTGTCATGGCGTTTGTAGATTCAGGTGCTGCCCTGAGTCTCATGGATCTCTCATTTGCTAAGCGCTGTGGTTTTACTCTTGAACCATTAGAAAATCCTATTCCTCTTAGGGGTATTGATGCTACACCATTGGCTGCAAATAAACCGCAGTATTGGACACAGGTTACCATGTGCATGACTCCTGAACACCGCGAGGTGATACGTTTCTTGGTTTTACATAAAATGCATGATTTGGTTGTTTTAGGGCTGCCATGGTTACAGACCCATAATCCAGTCCTGGACTGGAAGGCTATGTCAGTCTCAAGTTGGGGCTGTCGTGGTATTCATGGGGATTCCCTGCCTGTGTCTATTGCTTCTTCTACGCCTTCGGAAGTTCCGGAGTATTTGTCTGATTATCAGGACGTCTTCAGTGAGTCTGAGTCCAGTGCACTGCCTCCTCATAGGGACTGTGACTGTGCTATAGATTTGATCCCAGGCAGTAAATTTCCTAAGGGAAGACTGTTTAATCTGTCGGTACCTGAACATACCGCTATGCGTTCATATATCAAGGAGTCTCTGGAGAAAGGACATATTCGTCCGTCTTCTTCCCCTCTTGGTGCGGGATTCTTTTTTGTGGCAAAAAAGGACGGATCTTTGAGACCTTGTATTGATTATCGGCTTTTAAATAAGATCACTGTCAAATTTCAGTATCCTTTACCGCTGTTGTCTGACTTGTTTGCCCGGATTAAGGGTGCCAAGTGGTTCACCAAGATAGACCTTCGTGGTGCGTACAACCTTGTGCGCATTAAGCAAGGTGATGAATGGAAAACCGCATTCAATACGCCCGAAGGTCATTTTGAGTACTTGGTGATGCCTTTTGGGCTCTCCAATGCGCCTTCAGTTTTTCAGTCCTTTATGCATGACATTTTCCGGAAGTATCTGGATAAATTTTTGATTGTTTATCTGGATGATATTTTGGTTTTTTCTGATAATTGGGATTCGCATGTGGAGCAGGTCAGGTTGGTCTTTAAAATTTTGCGTGAAAATTCTTTGTTTGTCAAGGGCTCAAAGTGTCTCTTTGGTGTACAGAAGGTTCCCTTTTTGGGGTTCATTTTTTCCCCTTCTGCTGTGGAGATGGACCCAGTCAAGGTCCGAGCTATTCTTGATTGGACTCAGCCCTCGTCAGTTAAGAGTCTTCAGAAGTTCTTGGGCTTCGCTAACTTCTACCGTCGTTTTATCGCTAATTTTTCTAGCATTGTGAAACCTTTGACGGATATGACCAAGAAGGGCTCCGATGTAGCTAACTGGGCTCCTGCTGCCGTGGAGGCTTTCCAGGAGTTGAAACGCCGGTTTACTTCGGCGCCTGTTTTGTGCCAGCCTGACGTCTCACTTCCCTTTCAGGTTGAGGTGGATGCTTCGGAGATTGGGGCAGGGGCCGTTTTGTCGCAGAGAGGCCATGGTTGCTCTGTTATGAAACCTTGTGCCTTTTTCTCTAGGAAGTTTTCGCCTGCCGAGCGAAATTATGATGTGGGCAATCGGGAGTTGTTGGCCATGAAATGGGCATTTGAGGAGTGGCGTCATTGGCTCGAGGGTGCTAAGCATCGTGTGGTGGTCTTGACTGATCACAAAAATCTGATGTATCTCGAGTCTGCTAAACGCCTTAATCCGAGACAGGCCCGCTGGTCATTGTTTTTCTCCCGCTTTGATTTTGTTGTCTCGTATTTACCTGGTTCAAAGAATGTGAAGGCCGATGCTCTTTTTAGGAGCTTTGTGCCTGATGCTCCTGGAGTCGCTGATCCTGTTGGTATTCTTAAAGATGGAGTTATCTTGTCAGCTATTTCTCCGGATCTGCGACGTGTGTTGCAGAGATTTCAGGCTGATAGGCCTGAGTCTTGTCCACCTGACAGACTGTTTGTCCCGGATAAGTGGACCAGCAGAGTCATTTCCGAGGTTCATTCCTCGGTGTTGGCAGGTCACCCGGGAATTTTTGGCACCAGAGATCTGGTGGCCAGGTCCTTTTGGTGGCCTTCCTTGTCAAGGGATGTGCGGTCATTTGTGCAGTCCTGTGGGACTTGTGCTCGAGCTAAGCCTTGCTGTTCTCGTGCCAGCGGTTTGCTCTTGCCCTTGCCTGTCCCGAAGAGACCTTGGACACATATCTCCATGGATTTCATTTCTGATCTTCCGCTATCTCAGGGCATGTCCGTTATCTGGGTGATATGTGATCGCTTCTCCAAGATGGTCCATTTGGTTCCTTTGCCTAAGCTGCCTTCCTCTTCCGATCTGGTTCCTGTGTTTTTCCAGAACGTGGTTCGTTTGCACGGCATCCCTGAGAATATTGTGTCTGACAGAGGATCCCAGTTCGTTTCCAGGTTCTGGCGATCCTTTTGTAGTAGGATGGGCATTGATTTGTCGTTTTCGTCTGCTTTCCATCCTCAGACTAATGGACAGACGGAGCGAACCAATCAGACTTTGGAGGCTTATTTGAGGTGTTTTGTCTCTGCTGATCAGGACGATTGGGTGACATTCTTGCCGTTGGCTGAGTTTGCCCTTAATAATCGGGCTAGTTCCGCCACCTTGGTTTCACCTTTTTTCTGCAACTCTGGTTTCCATCCTCGCTTTTCTTCGGGTCATGTGGAGCCTTCTGACTGTCCTGGGGTGGATTCTGTGGTGGATAGGTTGCAGCAGATCTGGAATCATGTGGTGGACAACTTGAAGTTGTCACAGGAGAAGGCTCAGCGCTTTGCCAACCGCCGCCGCGGTGTGGGTCCCCGACTACGCGTTGGGGATTTGGTATGGCTTTCTTCCCGCTTTGTTCCTATGAAGGTCTCCTCTCCCAAATTTAAACCTCGTTTTATTGGGCCTTACAAGATATTGGAAATCCTTAATCCTGTATCTTTTCGTCTGGATCTTCCTGTGTCGTTTGCTATTCACAATGTATTTCATAGGTCCTTGTTGCGGCGGTACATTGTGCCTGTAGTTCCTTCTGCTGAGCCTCCTGCTCCGGTGTTGGTTGAGGGCGAGTTGGAGTACGTGGTGGAGAAGATCTTGGATTCTCGCCTCTCCAGGCGGAGGCTTCAGTACCTGGTCAAGTGGAAGGGCTATGGTCAGGAGGATAATTCCTGGGTGGTCGCCTCTGATGTTCATGCGGCCGATTTAGTTCGTGCCTTTCATGCCGCTCATCCTGATCGCCCTGGTGGTCATGGTGAGGGTTCGGTGACCCCTCACTAAGGGGGGGGGTACTGTTGTGAATTTGCTTTTTGCTCCCTCTAGTGGTTACTAGTTTTTTGACTCTGGTTTTTCTGTCATTCCTTTTATCCGCACCTGGGTCGTTAGTTAGGGGTGTTGCTATATAAGCTCCCTGGACCTTCAGTTCAATGCCTGGCAACGTAGTTATCAGAGCTAGTCTGCTGTGCTCTTGTCTACTGATCCTGTTTCCAGTTATATCAGCTAAGTCTGCCTTTTGCTTTTTGCTATTTGTTTTGGTTTTGTATTTTTGTCCAGCTTGTTCCAAAACTATATCCTGACCTTTGCTGGAAGCTCTAGGGGGGCTGGTGTTCTCCCCCCGGACCGTTAGACGGTTCGGGGGTTCTTGAATTTCCAGTGTGGATTTTGATAGGGTTTTTGTTGACCATATAAGTTACCTTTCTTTTTTCTGCTATCAGTAAGCGGGCCTCTCTGTGCTAAACCTGGTTCATTTCTGTGTTTGTCATTTCCTCTTACCTCACCGTCATTATTTGTGGGGGGCTTCTATCCAGCTTTGGGGTCCCCTTCTCTGGAGGCAAGAAAGGTCTTTGTTTTCCTCTACTAGGGGTAGCTAGATTCTCCGGCTGGCGCGTGTCATCTAGAATCAACGTAGGAATGATCCCCGGCTACTTCTAGTGTTGGCGTTAGGAGTAGATATATGGTCAACCCAGTTACCACTGCCCTATGAGCTGGATTTTTGTATTCTGCAGACTTCCACGTTCCTCTGAGACCCTCGCCATTGGGGTCATAACACCTGTCCTCTGCTTTTGACACTGTTGACCACTGCCTCCTACTACAGATCCTCTCCTCCTTTGGTATCAAAGACCTCACCCTATCCTGGATCTCCTCATACCTTTCCAACCGCACATCAGCATCTCCCACTCCCACACTACCTCCTCATCCCACCCTCTCTCTGTTGGAGTCCCCAAGGCTCTGTTCTAAGATCCTTACTCTTCTCAATCTATACACTTGGCCTGGGACAACTCAAAGTTGCATGGATTCCAGTACCACCTGGATGCTGATGACACTCAGATCTTCCGCTCTGGCCCAGACGTCACCTCTCTGCTGTCCAGAATCCCAGTGTGTATCAGAAATATCCTCCTTCTCCTCTCGCTTCTGCAAACTCAGTGCGGACAAATCTGAACTCATTATCTTTCCTCCATCTCACAGATCTTCCTTACCTGATCTATCTATCACCATTAATGACATCATGCTTTCCCCCGTACTGGAAGTCCGCTGCCTCGGAGTAACCTTTGACTCAGCCCTGTCCTTCAAACCACACATCCAAGCTCTTTCCACCTCCTGTCGCCTCCAACTCAAAAATATCTCCAGAATCCATAATTTCCTCAACCCTCAATCTAATAAAAAGCTTATGCATGCCCTCATCTTCTCCCGCCTTGACTACTGCAACATACTTTTCTGTCGACTTCCTGCTAACACCCTTGCACCTCTGCAGTCCATACTTAACTCTGCTGCCTGACTAATTCATCTCTCTCCCTGCTACTCAAAGACTTCTCCCCTCTGCAAATCTCTTCACTGGCTCCTATTCCCTCAGCGTATCCAGTTCAAATTGCTAATAATGACCTACTGTCACTGTTACAGAAACCCCAGCACCCAGAATATGTTATGCAGTTATTTGTATATATAATAGGTTCCATGTGAGATATATGTCCCTAATGCATCAGCCCACAGGCTGTGCCCCTGGGCAGAGGAGACAAGATATCCCCCTTCTGACCTCCCCCACCTTTGTAATTCCCACAGTAAATATCAGCAGGCTCCGGCCCCCTGTGGCTATTGTAATGTATGTCTGGCCTGCCGCTTTTGCATGGACCTGCCCTCTGTATCTGTTGTTACATATATTCTGTGTTCTGTGAATAAAGTGTTGTGAGACTGGAAATACGTGGAGAAGCAGTCAGCTTTTATATGCTCTCATGTAATCAAGGAATTCCAGCCAGCATCCTTCATTCAGACTCCAGTCAATGCAAAATGGACCTCCTGAAACACGGGGTAGTACTGAAAGACGTACCCCAACTTGGTAGACCCCGTTACAGTCACTATACCCGGTATTAATGCTGCAGGGGAAACTGCACCCAGCAGCAACGGAGCTGGACCAGACACCGGGTAACTAACCTGATCGTCAACGGGACCTTCCACATGAGACAGAGTGATCAGGTAAAGCAACAGGGCCCTAGATCATGTGACAGAGTGGGAGGTGGTCAGGGGGTGGAGCCAGATGCCAGGAAACAGAAGGAACAAGCCTAAAAGAATAGTGAAACAAGCAGAGGTCGTAGCCAGGAGATTACAAGGTACCAACAGGGAGAGTCAGGGAATAGTCAGATGCCGAGCCAGGGGTCAGTAATCCAGGAAAACGAATAAAGAATGTGACAGCAAGACACAAAGCAAGCCAGCACACACTTCAGAGGTCAAGCACACAGACTGCAGAAAAACCTATAGCTGACAAGGATACCAGGTTAGGAGAGAGTATAAATAGCCCTCCCATCTTGAAAGAGAGGCTAACAACATTAACCCTGAGAGAACAGGACATTAACCTTGTCCTAACCATGACAGTACCCCCCTTAAGGGGGGCCACTGGACCCCCAGGCTTCTCAGGGTACCTGGCATGAAAAGCCTACACCAGTCGATCAGCATGCACAGAACTGGCTGGAACCCATGATCGATCCTCAATAGAATATCCCTTCCAATGTATTTAGTACTGAAGCCTTCGACGCATCCACCGTGAATCAATGATGCACCCTACCTCGTACTCCGGCTGACCCTCTACCAACACTGGTGGAACATTGGATGAGGAATCTTCTCTAACCGTCCCCACAGGTTTTAATAGGGACCTGTGGAAGACATTAGATATTTTGAAGGAGGCGGGCAACTGTAATCTATAGGCCACCGGGTTGATCACTTATATAATCTTGTATGGACCTATAAACCTGGGGCCGGACCTATAAACCTGGGGCCCAACTTTATAGAGGGTACTTTAAGTTTGATGTTACGTGTAGACAACCACACCTTCTCCCCCACCGTCAGTGTAGGAGCTGACACCCCTCCTCCTGTCTGCAAAATGTTTGTACCTCCTTTGAGCTTTGGAGATATTACCCTGGACCTCCCTCCAAAGGGTTCTTAACTGTTGCACCAGACCCTCAGCACCAGGGCAACCAGAATCCATGTGGGAAAATTCTCCAAATTGTGGAACAAACCCATAATTGAGCTGGAAAGGAGATTTGCTAGTAGACTATTTAATACGACAGTTGAACGCAAATTCTGCCATGGGTAATACCCCACACCAGTCCTCCTGTCTGGAACAGGCAAGGCATCTTAAAATTTGTTCCAACGACTGGTTGGTGCGTTCTGTCTGACCATTAGATTCTGGGTGATAAGCAGAGGAGAAAGACAACATAACCCCCAACATCTTACAAAAAGCCCTCCAAAATCTAGCAGCAAATTGCACACCCTTGTCAGACACCACATTCACAGGGACCCCATGCAAACGAACTATATGCTGAATGAACAAACGAGCTAAGGTTTCAGCAGAAGGCAACGCAGATAACGGCACAAAGTGGGCTTGTTTACAAAACCTATCAACCACTTCCCAGACTACAGAGTTGCTCTTTGAAGGAGGAAGATTAGTGATAAAATCCATGGACAGGTGTGTCCAAGGTTTATGCGGAATTGGCAAAGGTACCAATTCCCAGGCCAGCTGGACCAAAGAGCTCTTAGAGCGAGCACACGCCCCACAAGTATTCACAAATTTTTTAATATCAGTACCCATAGAAGGCCACCAAAAATTTCTAGCTACTGCCCCCCTGGTAGCTGCACTCAACACAGAGTCATGAAATTCTTGCAGAATTGTGAGACGGAAATGATCGGGTACAAACAATTTGCCAGAGGGTTTATTCTTGGGAGCTTGTGACTTTGCTTCCAAAATCTCTCTCTGTAACTCAGATGAGATTTCAGCCACAACCACTCCAGGTTGAAAAATGGAGAAAGGGGGTTCTGGAGGGGACACAGAATCAAAACTTTGGGATAAGGTAGCTGAGCAAAGGAGCAGTCGCATGTATTTGGAGCTCCTGCTCAATTACTGATTTCCACGGCGAATAAGGCTCAATTTCGGGTGGATTATAACCCCCGCAACAAATAAGAAGCTCTGTCAAGCCTGGGAGTAACCTGTGAGAGGTCCGAGATCCCATCCCGGCACAGGACCCGAATTTTATGTGGAGAGAGAGAGTGAGATAACGGCGCCACCATCTTTAACAATCTAACAACAGGGACTGAGTCGAACTGCAGCGGACACAGAGAGGTACGAGCTCCCCTCCTTCCCACACTGCCTCTCCTGCCTCGCTTTACCGCTCACCCGCTTACCCACGACGGTGCCCCATCCGACCCAGCGTTTCTGGCAGTGCTCTCTGGAGGGCTGAGGTAACGCTGCTGCAGCTGCCCTCTGCTCTATACAGCGGCACATGCGAACGGAGCATTCAGTGACAGCACCGAGCAGACTCACCCTCTGTGGCGGAGCCTCGCTCCCCTGGCAACCCCACGAACACACAGGACTCCTCACTGGCAGTGGGGTGAAGGATCAGGGATTTTCCCGCCTGTGCCGGCGCCATATTGCAATCACCGCATGGTGTGGAGGAGGTCCCTGCGAGCTTGAGAGGGAAACTGCCTTGCAGGGTTCGTTCCCCATCTGAAACTAATAAAGGCACACTACCTCCTGCTGACCACCTATGAAACTGGAATGATTAGCTGTGGGCAGTGTACACATCGCTGTTCATTGTGCACTGGTACGGAGAGTAGCAATCTATGCTGAGATCACCTCACATCTGCTGCCCATAAACATTCCTCTCTCCTGCTGCCTTATACCCACTTGTTTTAACTCCTGCTGAACTGGATTGGTAACTGTGAGAGGTTGTGTTCAATTAATACCTATGTACACTTAAACAAGCAGCTGTACCCATAACGCTCTCTTGCTCATAACTTGAGGGTACATTAAACTTTAGAGGACCAGTAGTGAGACAGAAGGAGCTCCCCTGCATTGTGGCACCGAATGTTCCATTTAAGTGTTAACTTACAAGCATCCAACTCTGCTTCATTCTATTGATTTCAGCAGGTAAAGAGCTAAAAGAAAAAAGTCACAGCTCACCTCTGCCATCTTCTGGTGAAATATAGAAATTGCCACTAGTATTTTCTTTTTTACAATCTACAACGTTATTCTGATGCCTAATATCTTTCTACCTTGATAACTGGATTCAACAAGGCATTTTGTCGCTTTCTTTTCTGATCTCAGAGCGACACCTAGCGGCCACTCTGAGAATATGCTTTTATCCCATTACAATATGTAAATAGTTGTTCTCCTTCATGTCCAAGTTGTGATCGTCGCACTTCACGTTAACACGCAGACTCAAAATGGTTAAATCACAGAAAGAACGTGAAAAGTCAGCAAATAAAACCATGGCAGACGATCAGAAAAAAGGTGCTCATGGTGCTCTTGACTCATATTTGAAAAAGAAAAATGAGGTTTCTCAAACCCCTACTAGGCGATCTCTCAAAAAAGCAATTTCATCTGAGAACATTGATGAATCTGACCCTAGTGAAGCGGACTCTGACAGCGACTCAACTACAGGAGACATTGCCCCTATCTCTAGAGCCTTCATGAGAAAACTGATGGCCCAAAACATGAAGCCACTCATGGAGGAAGTCTCAGGTATGCGCTCAGACCGCCAACATCTTGGCCACAGAGTCGAGTTCCTTGAATCCGCAAATGTCGATATGGTAGAGGCTGTTACTTGCCTAAAAGAACAAGCTCTTAAGCAGCAACAACATCTAAACACAGCACTACTAGCCATGGAAGACCAAGAAAACAGAAGTAGAAGAAAGAACATCAGGATTAGAGGGGTCCCAGAATCCTTCGCCCGAGAGGCACTAGACAAGGTGGCTAATGAAATATTCGTTAACCTTCTGGGACCAGAGAGAGCCTCCAAAGTTACAATTGAAAGGATCCATCGTGCTCTAAGGCCTAAACCAAAACCTGAAGAACCTCCTAGAGATATCATATGTGGACTGCTCAGCTTTGTGGATACAGCCGCGATCCTGGCAAGCGCTAGAGAACAAGACAAAATACTACATGAAAACTCACAAATACAGCTTTTCCAGGACTTAGCCCCCTCCACTTTAACAAAAAGACGTATTCTCAAACCCCTCCTTGCAGCCCTGAAAGCTAAAAACTTGTCATATAAATGGCTATTCCCATTTGGCCTCGCAGTAAACATCGCCAATCGTCAAATTACGATCCGTACCCCAGAGGACCTTCAAAAAGCCTGGGAAACCCTAGACATTTCACCATTGAACATACCATCCTGGATGCCAATTGACTCCGACTGGAACCTACCTCCAATGAAAAAAACCCTTAGAATGGTCGCAAAGGAAGAAATATAATTCGCCTAAAGTGAAGAAACAAGACCCTAAGAAACACCCACCATGAAACCTTATTTCTCTTTTGGCTCTTCATTTGGTACATTAGAGTAGTTGTGTGGATCGTTTAGATTTGTTGTTTCTTCAGACAACTACCTCTACCTTTTTTGAATTTCTATCTTTTAATCAATAGATTGTACTTTCATATAGCTATAGACCGGATCACAACTTGGACTAACCCTCGCCTATGTTTGGGTATCCTTCCCCCCCCCCTGCGATGGGCGAGAATCTAAATGTATATAGTTTGTTATTCATGTTTTTCCCCTCTTCTCCCAGGTACCGTGATGGGATAATCTTCTCTTCAAGACATGATGAGTGCGAATAATAAGGTGAGCCCCGGGTCCATCACAGTTGCCTCCTTTAATGTCAAAGGCCTTAATACACCCGCAAAAAGAAACCAAATTCTTAATCTTCTAAAAAAACAAAAAACCCAAGTAGCCTTCCTCCAGGAAACACACTTTAAAAGCGGTAGGACGCCTAACACCTCCTTCTCCCCATACCCAACGTGGTTCAACAGTTGCAATTCTTCTGCGTCCAAGGGTGTCAGCATAGCACTAAAAAAAGGCTTACCGTTTTCGCCCAAAGATACATTGAGTGATCATGAAGGGAGATACATCTTTGTTAAGGGACACTTAGCTAACACCCTGGTCACATTTGCTAACCTCTACGCACCAAATAAACACCAGGTTCAGTGGATTTCGAAAACATTGGAGGTTTTACAACTTTTCACTGAGGGGTTACTAATTATAGGGGGAGATTTTAATATTACCTTAAATCCAGAGATTGACTCCTCAAGCGGCCTATCCTTCGTTTCTAAAAAACTAAGGCATAATCTCCTGAACAAACTATCCACCCTACATCTCATTGACCCATGGCGTATATTTCACCCTACCACTAAAGACTTCACCTTCTTCTCCTCCCCTCACTCATCCTACCATCGTATTGACCTCCTTTTGACACAATCGAGATCCTTAAAGTTAATTAAGTCAGCTAGTATTGGCTTAATCACAATCTCAGATCATGCACCGATCTTCATAGACATTGTCATCGACACCTTACCCCGTCCAGCATCATCTTGGAGACTTAATGAATCCCTATTAGATAACCCACAAAACTTAGAGAAAATAAAGTACGCACTTTCACGATACTTTTTAGAAAATATTACAGATGGGTCAATAACACCCAACATATGGGAGGCCCACAAAGCGGTACTCCGAGGAGAGTTCATCTCAATCGGAGCCCACGAAAAAAAACAAAGAGATAAAGAGATGATGTCTCTTCTTCACCAAATCGCAACCACGGAGCGCCTACATAAAAAAACTGGCAAGCAGGATCTCCAACGGGACTTAGTCGACCTCCGCGTCAGATTAAAAGATTTGCTTAATGTCAAATCGGCTAAGATTTTCATGCATTGTAAACATCGATTCTATATGCACGGGAACAAAAATAGCAAGCTGACCTCCCACCTTCTCAAAAAACAGAAGGAGAGCAAATTTAATAAGCATGTATACAACGATCTGAACGCGAAGGTCGACAGATCCGAGGATATTGCTGAGGCGTTTAGACGCTATTATCAATCCCTCTACAACTTAGAGTCCCCCGATTCTATGAAAGACTGTATAGCTGCGACTGGCAAGATCCATGATTTCTTAGCGCCTCTCTCCCTCCCAAAGGTTCAATCCAAAGACCATGCAGCCCTTCTGTCTCAAGTTACCAGCCAAGAAATTAGCGACACCTTACAAAATATGGCGACCAATAAAACTCCGGGCCCAGATGGCTTCCCACTGTCATACTATAAAAATTTTTCGGACACACTCCTACCACATTTGACTTCCCTGTTTAACTCCTTTCTAGCAGGAATACCCCCAACCAGACAGACTTTAGAAGCACACATATCTGTTATTCCCAAAGAGGGGAGAGATGGCGGTCAGTGCAGCAACTATCGCCCAATATCTCTATTGAACTCTGATCTAAAGCTCTGGGCTAAAATCCTTGCATCCAGGATCAATAGTGTCCTTGATTCCCTGATACACCCTGACCAAGTGGGTTTTGTCAGAGGTCGTGAAGGGAAGGACAACACATTAAAAATCCTTTTAGCCATCTCACATGCCAGACGCTCCGGAATCCCGTTGGCTCTATTATCAACTGACGCCGAGAAGGCCTTTGACAGAGTCAGCTGGCATTATATGGTATGCACTCTAAAGAAGTTTGACTTCCCACAACCTCTTATTGATGCCATCATGACTCTGTATTCAACTCCAACTGCTAGAGTTAGAGTCAACGGGCTACTTTCGGATTCTTTTGGCATAGGAAACGGGACCAGGCAGGGCTGCCCTCTCTCCCCAACGCTCTTTGTGTTGGTTATGGAGACGCTAATACAGAAAATAAGACAAGAAGAATCTATAAGGGGTCTAACCGTGGATCACACAGAATTTAAGACAGCTGCTTTCGCTGACGACCTTATGATCTTGATCTCAAACCCTAAGTCTGCATTCCCCTTTATTTCGAAACTTCTCGAGGAGTTTGGAGTAGTCTCCAACTTCAAAGTAAATATGCACAAGTCAGAAGTCATGAACGTCTCACTACCAGACGAGGTCGCCCTACATCTCAAAAAGTCTACCCCCTTCAATTGGCTTACAGATAAATTGAAATACCTAGGTGTCTTTCTCACTGCAAACCCCTACACTCTATACAAACACAATTTTGAGCCCCTCCTGGACAACCTTCAAACACTCCTTCAAACCTATGACTTACCATACATTTCATGGATTGGGAGGATAAACATAATCAAATCGTACATCCTTCCAAGGATATTCTACCCAATGAACATGATTCCTATACCTCTCCCCAAGACTTTCTTCACAGCAATCAATAAAATGGTCAAAAGATATGTCTGGAAGGGTAAAAGACCTAGACTCCCATTCAAAATCCTCTCACTCCCAAAAAAAAAAGGAGGTCTTGGACTTCCACATTTTGAGAATTACTACCGGGCAATCCACTTGGCCAGGTGGATATCTCTGACCAAACCCAGACCTTCCCATAAAACACCTAACTTGAAACTTTTACTATTGGGAAAAGGAGCTGAGAAATACCTCTGGACCTCAGCCATCCCCCAAAAAAATTCTCTTGAAGAAATAACTAGCACAACACTGTCCATTAGGAGGAAACTGATCCCAAATAACTGGCCATACTGTCTCTTTTTTGATAGCATGCCTCTGGGGGTTGCACCTTGGCTTATTGACCCAAAATATGTAGATGCATTTGACCTTTGGGACTCATTACCGAATCTCCCAGTTTCTCATTTGCTTTCTAATCTAATCAACTGTAATAACAGTTGGCCATGTGAAGCCAGGAAGCGTCCCCGAGACTTCATACAAGTACACCACGTTCAACATATCATGTCCAAACTAAAGTCAAACATCCAACACAACCCAGATTGGCTTTGGTTCGAACTTATACTAAAACTTAATCCCACACCCCCTAAATTAATATCTAAACTATACAATAATTTAATTTCCCCAAACACTAATTTCAAACCCTTATACCTATCCTCCTGGGAGTCTGAGTTAAACATTTCTCTCTCCAATAAGGAATCAAATCAAATTTTAGGACACTCACACGGGTTCTCAAGATGTGTCCTGTTACAGGAGAATGCTTTTAAAGTCCTTTCCAGATGGTATAGAACCCCTGAATCACTCTATCACCTGGGCCTCTCAGACTCTCCTCTTTGTTGGAGATGCATGAAGTCAAAGGGTTCATTATCACACATATTCTGGTCATGCCCAGCTATCACAATATTCTGGAAAGACATTTCCGACCGACTCCGCCAATTGGGACTGATAACTCACAACCTAACACCCCAAGAAACTCTACTGTCACTTCCCACGAAGTCATACAAACCGAAAAAACATGACCTTCTCCCTCTTCTAATAGCCGCAGCCAAACACTTGATCTCGTTGCACTGGAGACAAAAGAACCCCCCTCATATTGATGAATGGACCAAAAAAGTTCAGGAAATCTGTAGGATGGAGGAATTGTCCAGCTGGGACTCTTATTCACACGATAAATTCTTTCGGACATGGTTACCATGGCAAATGTTAAATAATCCTTCTCCGCTGCCTTCCACTAGCTATTCTTCTTAGCTATACAAAATGGTTCCCCTGTGAACTCATCGAGTTTATTGACAATGCACTGTGTTGGACCCGGGCACTATTCACTCACCTGGTTACTTTGGTTTTACTTAAATATTCTCTATGGCACTCTGCTACAGATGGTCGAAACTACCTGACTAATTTCTACTGGTTTTAGGTAGTAGTGTATCCGTCCTCCCCAAACTAATAACCTGTACTCAGAAATTTCTACATCGACCACTATCTCCCCTCCGGTATTTCCCCCCCCCCCCTCTCTTCACCCCCAGTTTTTGTTGTTCTTGAGTCACATGTTAATTGTTTACTTTTTTGTTTTTAGCCTTTTGGGTTGCACAACCCGAACCTCGTGACCTAAAATTGCCACCAATATTTTATGCAAATAACTATAGTTATGGTCACCTCGATATTAATATGCAGTTGTATGGTACGTTTTATTCCATTCAGAAGTATGTAACACGATGTCTCAGATTCATGTGTACCATTTTGTTGTTCGTGTAATTTGAAAATTTGAAAATAAAAAAATTAAAAAAAAAAAACAAAAAAAAAACTTTGGGATAAGGCATCCGCCTTTACATTTTTAAACCCTGGTCAGAAAGTAATGGTAAAATGAAACCGAGAAAAAAAAAGTGCCCACCGAGCCTGTCTGGGGGTCAGTCTCTTAGAAGACTCAATATAGGCCAAATTTTTATGATCAGTGACGACCGTAATGGGATGAACAGCCCCCTCCAAAAAATGCCTCCATTCTTCGAAGGCCAATTTAATTGCCAACAATTCCCTGTTGCATAATTTCTCTCAGCTGAAGAGAATTTTTTTTAGATAAAAAGGCACAGGGTTTAAGGTTAGTAAGGGTGGACGGGCCCTGAGACAACACTGCCCCCAGCCCCACCTCCGATGCGTCAACCTCTACGATAAAAGGTCTCGACGGATCGGGTTGTATCAACATGGGGGCTGAAATAGAACATTTCTTCAGTGTCTGGAAGGAATTTTTTGCCACTAAGGACCAATTTTTTACCTCTGCCCCTTTGAGTGTAAGGTCCGTTAAGGGTTTCACCACCTGTGAAAACCCTTTAATGAACTTCCTTTAATAGTTAGCGAAGCCCAGAAATAGCTGCAACCCCTTCAGGTCATGAGGTTGCTCCCAATCAGAAATGGCCTGAACCTTCCCCGGATCCAATGCAAAACCCATCCCGAGATACAATTAATCCCAGAAAAGACAGTTCTTGCATAAAGAATGAGCACTTCTCCAGTTTTGCATATAAATGGTTCTCCCTGAGTCTCACAAGAACTGTATGAAGATGGTGTAAGTGAGACTGACTGTCCTCTGAGTATATCATGATGTAATCCAGGTAAATGACAACATAGCACCCAATCAGGTCAGAAAAAACAACATTAATGAAATTCTGGAACACAGCAGGGGCATTAGTGAGAACGAAGGGCATGACCACATTTTCAAACAAGCCCTCGGTAGTCAGAAACGCTGTTTTCCATTTATCTCCCTCTTGAATCCTTATCAGGTTATAAGCCCCTCGAAAGTCAAGCTTAGAAAACCATTTGGCCCCAGTGAGTTGATTACATAAATCAGGAATCAGAGGAAGAGGATATATGTTTTTTACAGTAATCTTATTTAGTTCCCGAAAGTCGAGGCACGGTTGCAAACCACCATCTTTTTTCTTCACAAAGAAAAATCCCGCTGCCACGGGTGAGACAGAGGGCCAAATATGCCCCTTCCGGAGACTCTCAGTGATGTACTCGTTCATGGCTTGGCGCTCGGGCCCAGACAAATTGTATAAACGAGCCTTGGGTAATTTGGCTCCTCGGATTAAATTAATAGCACAATCACCGGGTCGATGTGATGGAAGCGCCTCGGCCTCACTTTCGGAAAACACATCTTTGAAGTCTTTCAGGTACTCCGTAATACCCTCCAGACCAACAGACGACACAGGTACAGACTTTACCGGGTAAACAAAAGGTCCCATGTTACAACATTACCTGTTGTGAATTCCGCTCTTGGGCTCCCTCCGGTGGTTGTAAGTGGCACTTTTGTGAGTTCTGCTCTTGGGCTCCCTCCGGTGGATTTAAGTGGAACTGCTGCTCCTTGGATTTAGTAGTCAGCAGCTGCTTCCACTGATCGTCTATTCTGGCTCGGCTATTTATCCTGGCTCTATCCTTCAGCCAGTGCCAGTTGTCAATGGTTCCTGCTTGGATTCACATCTCTCTTGGATTTCCCTGATATTCTGACCAGTTCAGCAAAGATAAGTCCTTGCTTTGTTCTTTTGCTTTCCACTTTTTGTGGACTTAATCGTTCAGCACATTCTATGTTTTTTCTAGTCCAGCTTGTCAGTATGGATTTATTTAGTTAAGCTGGAAGCTCTGGGAAGCAGATTTACCCTCCGCACCTTTAGTCAGGTGTGGAGATTTTTGTAAACTCTGTGGTGGATTTTTCTAGTTTTTAATACTGACCGCACAGTATTCTGTCCTGTTCTATCTTTCTAGCTAGATTGGCCTCCTTTGCTACATCCTAGTTTCATTCTGTGTATGTCATTTCCCTCTCCACTCACAGTCAATATTTGTGGGGGGCTGTCTGTCCTTTGGGTATTTTCTCTGAGGCAAGATAGCTTTCCTGTTTCTATCTTTAGGGATAGTTAGTTCTCCGGCTGTGACGAGGTGTCTAGGGAGTGACAGGAACATCCCACGGCTACTTCTAGTGTTGTGTTAAGCTCAGAAACTGCGTTCAGTACAGGTACCACCTCCTCCAGAGCACGTCCCATGTTGCTCCTAAACCACCAGTTCATAACAGTACAACTGGCCAAAAATGAATTAAATGCATCTCAAAAGAAGGAAAAAAGAAAAATTCTGAGCCATTTTCTTTTCTGCAGGCTGTTTTGTCTTTTTTTCCTCTTAATCTCTGGGTGGTTCAGGATTTTGGCACTGGCATGGATGTTCAGGGTTTGTCTTCTCGTGTGGATCAACTTGCTGCAAGAGTACAGAGTATCCAAGATTATGTTGTCCAGACTCCGGCTTTAGAGCCTAAAATTCCTACTCCTGATTTGTTTTTTGGGGACAGATCCAAGTTTTTGAACTTTAAAAATAACTGCAAATTGTTTTTTGCTTTGAAACCCCGCTCCTCTGGTGATCCCATTCAGCAGGTTAAAATCGTCATCTCTCTGCTGCGTGGTGACCCTCAGGACTGGGCATTCTCCCTTGAATCAGGGGATCCGGCATTGCTTAATGTAGACGCATTTTTTCAAGCGCTCGGATTATTGTATGACGAACCTAATTCTGTGGGTCATGCACAAAAAACCTTGTTGACCCTATGTCAGGGTCAGGAAGCGGCAGAATAATACTGCCAGAAATTTAGAAAATGGTCTGTGCTCACTAAATGGAATGAGGATGCTCTGGCAGCAATTTTCAGAAAGGGTCTTTCTGAAGCCCTTAAAGATGTTATAGTGGGGTTCCCCACGCCTGCTGGTTTGAGTGAATCTATGTCTCTAGCCTGTTATGGTTCTCAATGGCAAGAGAACATAGCCCAGCAAACATAAGAACTAGCTCTTGGAAGGATGGAAACTAAACTGACCATGAACTAAACCTGCCGCACAACTAACAGTAGCCGGGTAGCGTTGCCTGCGTTTTATCCCTAGACGCCCAGCGCCGGCCGGAGGACTAACTAATCCTGGCAGAGGAAAATATAGTCCTGGCTCACCTCTAGAGAAATTTCCCCGAAAGGCAGACAGAGGCCCCCACATATATTGGCGGTGATTTTAGATGAAATGACAAACGTAGTATGAAAATAGGTTTAGCAAAATTGAGGTCCGCTTACTTGATAGCAGGAAGACAGAAAGGGCACTTTCATGGTCAGCTGAAAACCCTATCAAAACACCATCCTGAAATTACTTTAAGACTCTAGTATTAACTCATAACATCAGAGTGGCAATTTCAGATCACAAGAGCTTTCCAGACACAGAAACGAAACTACAGCTGTGAACTGGAACAAAATGCAAAAACAAACGAGGACTAAAGTCCAACTTAGCTGGGAGTTGTCTAGCAGCAGGAACATGCACAGAAGGCTTCTGATTACAATGTTGACCGGCATGGAAGTGACAGAGGAGCAAGGCTAAATAGCGACTCCCACATCCTGATGGAAACAGGTGAACAGAGGGGATGATGCACATCAGTTCAATTCCACCAGTGGCCACCGGGGGAGCCCAAAATCCAATTTCACAACAGTACCCCCCCCTCAAGGAGGGGGCACCGAACCCTCACCAGAACCACCAGGGCGATCAGGATGAGCCCTATGAAAGGCACGGACCAGATCGGAGGCATGAACATCAGAGGCAGTCACCCAAGAATTATCCTCCTGACCGTATCCCTTCCATTTGACCAGATACTGGAGTTTCCGTCTGGAAACACGGGAGTCCAAGATTTTTTCCACAACGTACTCCAACTCGCCCTCAACCAACACCGGAGCAGGAGGCTCAACGGAAGGCACAACCGGTACCTCATACCTGCGCAATAATGACCGATGAAAAACATTATGAATAGAAAAAGATGCAGGGAGGTCCAAACGGAAGGACACAGGGTTAAGAATCTCCAATATCTTGTACGGGCCGATGAACCGAGGCTTGAACTTGGGAGAAGAAACCCTCATAGGGACAAAACGAGAAGACAACCACACCAAGTCCCCAACACAAAGCCGAGGACCAACCCGACGCCGGCGGTTGGCAAAAAGCTGAGTCTTCTCCTGGGACAACTTCAAATTGTCCACTACCTGCCCCCAAATCTGATGCAACCTCTCCACCACAGCATCCACTCCAGGACAATCCGAAGATTCCACCTGACCAGAAGAAAATCGAGGATGAAACCCCGAATTACAGAAAAAGGGAGACACCAAGGTGGCAGAGCTGGCCCGATTATTGAGGGCAAACTCCGCTAAAGGCAAAAAAGCAACCCAATCATCCTGATCTGCAGACACAAAACACCTCAAATATGTCTCCAAGGTCTGATTCGTCCGCTCGGTCTGGCCATTAGTCTGAGGATGGAAAGCAGACGAGAAAGACAAATCTATGCCCATCCTAGCACAGAATGCTCGCCAAAATCTAGACACGAATTGGGTACCTCTGTCAGAAACGATATTCTCCGGAATACCATGCAAACGGACCACATTTTGAAAAAACAGAGGAACCAACTCGGAAGAAGAAGGCAACTTAGGCAGGGGAACCAAATGGACCATCTTAGAGAAACGATCACACACCACCCAGATGACAGACATCTTCTGAGAAACAGGAAGATCCGAAATAAAATCCATCGAGATGTGCGTCCAGGGCCTCTTCGGGATAGGCAAGGGCAACAACAATCCACTAGCCCGAGAACAACAAGGCTTGGCCCGAGCACAAACGTCACAAGACTGCACGAAGCCTCGCACATCTCGAGACAGGGAAGGCCACCAGAAGGACCTTGCCACCAAATCCCTGGTACCAAAGATTCCAGGATGACCTGCCAACGCAGAAGAATGAACCTCAGAAATGACTCTACTGGTCCAATCATCAGGAACAAACAGTCTACCAGGTGGGCAACGATCAGGTCTATCTGCCTGAAACTCCTGCAAGGCCCGCCGCAGGTCTGGAGAAATGGCAGACAATATCACTCCATCCTTAAGGATACCTGTAGGTTCAGAATTACCAGGGGAGTCAGGCTCAAAACTCCTAGAAAGGGCATCCGCCTTAACATTCTTAGAACCCGGCAGGTAGGACACCACAAAATTAAACCGAGAGAAAAACAACGACCAGCGCGCCTGTCTAGGATTCAGGCGTCTGGCGGACTCAAGATAAATTAGATTTTTGTGGTCAGTCAATACCACCACCTGATGTCTAGCCCCCTCAAGCCAATGACGCCACTCCTCAAAAACCCACTTCATGGCCAAAAGCTCCCGATTCCCAACATCATAATTCCGCTCGGCGGGCGAAAATTTACGCGAGAAAAAAGCACAAGGTCTCATCACGGAGCAATCGGAACTTCTCTGCGACAAAACCGCCCCAGCTCCGATTTCAGAAGCGTCGACCTCAACCTGAAAAGGAAGAGCAACATCAGGCTGACGCAACACAGGGGCGGAAGAAAAGCGGCGCTTAAGCTCCCGAAAGGCCTCCACAGCAGCAGGGGACCAATCAGCAACATCAGCACCCTTCTTAGTCAAATCAGTCAATGGTTTAACAACATCAGAGAAACCAGCAATAAATCGACGATAAAAGTTAGCAAAGCCCAAAAATTTCTGAAGACTCTTAAGAGAAGAGGGTTGCGTCCAATCACAAATAGCCTGAACCTTGACAGGATCCATCTCGATGGAAGAGGGGGAAAAAATATATCCCAAAAAGGAAATCTTGTGAACCCCAAAAACGCACTTAGAACCCTTCACACACAAGGAATTAGACCGCAAAACCTGAAAAACCCTCCTGACCTGCTGGACATGAGAGTCCCAGTCATCCGAAAAAATCAAAATATCATCCAGATACACAATCATAAATTTATCCAAATAATCACGGAAAATGTCATGCATAAAGGACTGAAAGACTGAAGGGGCATTTGAAAGACCAAAAGGCATCACCAAATACTCAAAGTGGCCCTCGGGCGTATTAAATGCGGTTTTCCACTCATCCCCCTGCTTAATTCGCACCAAATTATACGCCCCACGGAGATCTATCTTAGAGAACCACTTGGCCCCCTTTATGCGAGCAAACAAATCAGTCAGCAGTGGCAACGGATATTGATATTTAACCGTGATTTTATTCAAAAGCCGATAATCAATACACGGCCTCAAAGAGCCATCTTTCTTCGCCACAAAGAAAAAACCGGCTCCTAAGGGAGATGACGAAGGACGAATATGTCCCTTTTCCAAGGACTCCTTTATATATTCTCACATAGCAGCATGTTCAGGCACAGACAGATTAAATAAACGACCCTTAGGGTATTTACTACCCGGAATCAAATCTATGGCACAATCGCACTCCCGGTGCGGAGGTAATGAACCAAGCTTAGGTTCTTCAAAAACGTCACGATATTCAGTCAAGAATTCAGGAATCTCAGAGGGAATAGATGATGAAATGGAAACCACCGGTACGTCCCCATGCGTCCCCTTACATCCCCAGCTTAACACAGACATAGCCTTCCAGTCAAGGACTGGGTTATGAGATTGCAGCCATGGCAATCCAAGCACCAACACATCATGCAGGTTATACAGCACAAGAAAGCGAATAATCTCCTGATGATCCGGATTAATCCGCATAGTTACTTGTGTCCAGTATTGTGGTTTATTGCTAGCCAATGGGGTGGAGTCAATCCCCTTCAGGGGTATAGGAGTTTCAAGAGGCTCCAAATCATACCCACAGCGTTTGGCAAAGGACCAATCCATAAGACTCAAAGCGGCGCCAGAGTCGACATAGGCATCCGTGGTAATAGATGATAAAGAACAAATCAGGGTCACAGATAGAATAAACTTAGACTGTAAAGTGCCAATTGAAACAGACTTATCAAGCTTCTTAGTACGCTTAGAGCATGCTGATATAACATGAGTTGAACCACCGCAATAGAAGCACAACCCATTTTTTCGTCTAAAATTCTGCCGTTCACTTCTGGACAGAATTCTATCACATTGCATATTCTCTGGCGTCTTCTCAGTAGACACCGCCAAATGGTGCACAGGTTTGCGCTCCCGCAGACGCCTATCGATCTGGATAGCCATTGTCATGGACTCATTCAGACCCGCAGGCACAGGGAACCCCACCATAACATCCTTAATGGCATCAGAGAGACCCTCTCTGAAATTCGCCGCCAGGGCGCACTCATTCCACTGAGTAAGCACAGCCCATTTACGAAATTTCTGGCAGTATATTTCAGCTTCGTCTTGCCCCTGAGATAGGGACATCAAGGCCTTTTCCGCCTGAAGTTCTAACTGAGGTTCCTCATAAAGCAACCCCAAGGCCAGAAAAAACGCATCCACATTGAGCAACGCAGGATCCCCTGGAGCCAATGCAAAAGCCCAATCCTGAGGGTCGCCCCGGAGCAAGGAAATCACAATCCTGACCTGCTGAGCAGGATCTCCAGCAGAGCGAGATTTCAGGGACAAAAACAACTTGCAATTATTTTTGAAATTTTGAAAGCAAGATCTATTCCCCGAGAAAAATTCAGGCAAAGGAATTCTAGGTTCAGATATAGGAACCTGAACAACAAAATCTTGTAAATTTTGAACTTTCGTGGTGAGATTATTCAAACCTGCAGCTAAACTCTGAATATCCATTTTAAACAGGTGAACACAGAGCCATTCCAGGATTAGAAGGAGAGAGAGAGAGAAAGGCTGCAATATAGGCAGACTTGCAAGAGATTCAATTACAAGCACACTCAGAACTGAAGGGAAAAAAAAAAAAAAATTTCAGCAGACTTCTCTTTTCTCTCCTTTCTCAGTCAATTAATTTAACCCTTTTTGGCCGGTCAAACTGTTATGGTTCTCAATGGCAAGAGAACATAGCCCAGCAAACATAAGAACTAGCTCTTGGAAGGATGGAAACTAAACTGACCATGAACTAAACCTGCCGCACAACTAACAGTAGCCGGGTAGCGTTGCCTGCGTTTTATCCCTAGACGCCCAGCGCCGGCCGGAGGACTAACTAATCCTGGCAGAGGAAAATATAGTCCTGGCTCACCTCTAGAGAAATTTCCCCGAAAGGCAGACAGAGGCCCCCACATATATTGGCGGTGATTTTAGATGAAATGACAAACGTAGTATGAAAATAGGTTTAGCAAAATTGAGGTCCGCTTACTTGATAGCAGGAAGACAGAAAGGGCACTTTCATGGTCAGCTGAAAACCCTATCAAAACACCATCCTGAAATTACTTTAAGACTCTAGTATTAACTCATAACATCAGAGTGGCAATTTCAGATCACAAGAGCTTTCCAGACACAGAAACGAAACTACAGCTGTGAACTGGAACAAAATGCAAAAACAAACGAGGACTAAAGTCCAACTTAGCTGGGAGTTGTCTAGCAGCAGGAACATGCACAGAAGGCTTCTGATTACAATGTTGACCGGCATGGAAGTGACAGAGGAGCAAGGCTAAATAGCGACTCCCACATCCTGATGGAAACAGGTGAACAGAGGGGATGATGCACATCAGTTCAATTCCACCAGTGGCCACCGGGGGAGCCCAAAATCCAATTTCACAACACTAGCCATTCAGATTGATCGGCGCCTGCGCGAGCGCAAAGTTGTGCACCATATGGCAGTGTCCTCTGAGCGGAGTCCTGAGCCTATGCAATGTGATAGGATTTTGACTAGAGCAGAATGGCAGGGATTCAGACGTCAGAATGGGCTGTGTTTTTACTGTGGTGATTCTGCTCATGTTATTTCTGATTGCCCTAAGCGTACTAAGAGGGTCGCTAGGTCTGTTACCATCAGTACTGTACAGCCTAAATTTCTCTTATCTTTGACCCTGATTTGCTCATTATCGTCCTTTTCTGTCATGGCATTTGTGGATTCAGGCGCTGCCCTGAACTTAATGGACTTGGAATTCGCCAGGCGCTGTGGTTTTTCCTTGCAGCCTTTGCAGAGCCCTATTCCTTTGAGGGGGATTGATGCTACACCGTTGGCCAAGAATAAACCTCAGTATTGGACTCAGCTGACCATGTGCATGGCTCCAGCACATCAGGAAGATTGCCGTTTTCTGGTGTTGCATAACTTGCATGATGTTGTTGTACTGGGTTTTCCATGGTTACAGGAACATAATCCGGTGCTGGATTGGAAATCTATGTCTGTGACTAGTTGGGGTTGTCAAGGGGTACATTGTGACGTTCCTTTGATGTCAATTTCCTCTTCCCCCTCTTCTGAAGTCCCTGAGTTTTTGTCGGATTTCCAGGATGTATTTGATGAGCCTAAGTCCAGTTCCCTCCCTCCACATAGGGACTGTGATTGTGCTATTAACTTGATTCCTGGCTGTAAGTTCTGTTCTGTGGTTAGCAGCACCCGAAGTGACCTGATGGTTAAAACAGAAAACCTGGGACAAGCTCTGAGGAAGTGGTAACTCTGCTGACCGCAATCCCTAATCCTATCACACACACTAGAAATAGCCGTGGAGCGTACCTAACTCTCCCTAGACGCCTCTTCACAGCCTAAGATCTAACTACCCCTAAAGATAGAAATAGTAGCTTACCTTGCCTCAGAGAAATTCCCCAAAGTAAAGGTAGCCCCCCACAAATATTAACTGTGAGTTAAGAGGGAAGTGACAAACACAGGAATGAAACAGATTTTAGCAAAGGAGGCCGAATCTTCTCTAGAAAGACAGAGGATAGGAAAGGGAACTATGCGGTCAGTATAAAAAACTTCAAAAACCACGTAGAGTGTGCAAAAAAACGTCCACACCGACTCACGGTGTGGAGGTGCAGCTCTGCACCCCCAGAGCTTCCAGCTAGCAAGGAAATATTATAATAGCAGGCTGGACTGAAACATAGCATGTACTGAAAAGTATATTCAAAAACCAATGAACAGCAAATGACTGGCAAGGACTTAGCTTCTGCTGGAGTAGACAGGTCATCTGAGAATTCCAAGAGAGATCTGAACCAGTACTGAGACATTGACAGCTGGCATGAACTAACGACCTGGGCAGAGTTCAATAGGGAAGCCAGCAGCAGCAATAAACGAGAGCAGCTGAGAAAGCCAACCTCAAAGATCAGCAGTTCCACTCAAAGCCACCAGAGGGTGTCCAAGGACAGAACTCACCAAAGTACCATTCACTACCACAGGAGGGAGCCCGAGAACGGAATTCACAACAAAGTTCCCTAAGGGCCGACTTTTCAATCTGTCTGTGCCAGAGCATGCCGCCATGCGGAGTTATGTCAAGGAGTCTTTGGAGAAGGGGCATATTCGGCCGTCTTCGTCACCATTGGGAGCGGAATTCTTTTTTGTTGCCAAGAAGGATGGCTCCTTGAGACCCTGTATTGATTATCGCCTTCTTAATAAGATCACGGTCAAATTCCAATACCCTTTACCTTTGCTTTCTGATTTGTTTGCTCGGATTAAGGGGGCTAGTTGGTTTACTAAGATTGACCTTCGAGGGGCGTATAATCTTGTGCGTATTAAACAGGGCGATGAATGGAAAACAGCATTTAATACGCCCGAGGGCCATTTTGAGTACCTGGTGATGCCATTCGGGCTTTCTAATGCTCCATCTGTGTTTCAGTCCTTTATGCACGACATCTTCCGGAAGTATGTGGATAGGTTCATGATCGTATATTTGGATGATATTTTGGTCTTTTCAGATGATTGGGAGTCTCATGTGAAGCAGGTCAGGATGGTATTCCAGATCCTTCGTGATAATGCTTTATTTGTGAAGGGGTCTAAGTGCCTATTTGGAGTTCAGAAGGTCTCTTTTTTGGGTTTTATTTTTTCTCCCTCGTCTATAGAAATGGATCCTGTTAAGGTCCAAGCCATTCATGACTGGATTCAACCCACATCGGTGAAGAGCCTTCAGAAATTTTTGGGCTTTGCTAATTTTTATCGCCGTTTCATTGCCAACTTTTCCAGTGTGGTTAAGCCCCTGACCGATTTGACGAAGAAAGGCGCTGATGTGACGAATTGGTCCTCTGCGGCTGTTGAGGCCTTTCAGGAGCTTAAACACCGATTTACTTCTGCCCTTGTGTTGCGTCAGCCGGATGTTTCTCTTCCTTTTCAGGTTGAGGTTGACGCTTCTGAGATTGGGGCAGGGGCCGTTTTGTCTCAGAGGAATTCTGATGGTTCTTTGATGAAACCGTGTGCTTTTTTTTCCAGAAAGTTTTCGCCTGCAGAGCGCAATTATGACGTTGGCAATCGGGAGTTGTTGGCTATGAAGTGGGCATTTGAGGAGTGGCGACATTGGCTTGAGGGAGCCAAGCACTGCGTTGTGGTCTTGACCGATCATAAGAATCTGATTTACCTCGAGTCGGCCAAGCGGCTGAACCCTAGACAGGCTCGATGGTCCCTGTTTTTCTCCCGTTTTGATTTTGTGGTCTCGTATCTTCCGGGATCTAAAAATGTTAAGGCTGATGCCCTCTCTAGGACTTTTTTGCCTGATTCTCCTGGAGTCCTTGAGCCGGTTGGCATTCTTAAAGAAGGGGTGATTCTTTCTGCCATCTCCCCTGATTTGCGGCGGGTGCTTCAGGAATTTCAGGCTGATAAACCTGACCGCTGTCCAGTGGGGAAGCTGTTTGTTCCTGATAGATGGACTAGTAGGGTAATTTCTGAGGTTCATTGTTCAGTGTTGGCTGGTCATCCTGGGATTTTCGGTACCAGAGAGTTGGTTGCTAGGTCCTTTTGGTGGCCTTCCTTGTCGCGGGATGTGCGTTCTTTTGTGCAGTCCTGTGGGACTTGTGCCGGGCCAAGCCTTGCTGTTCCCGTGCTAGTGGGTTGCTTTTGCCTTTGCCAGTCCCTGAGAGGCCCTGGACGCATATTTCCATGGATTTTATTTCGGATCTTCCTGTTTCCCAGAAGATGTCTGTTATCTGGGTGGTTTGTGACCGGTTCTCTAAAATGGTCCATTTGGTACCTTTGCCTAAATTGCCTTCCTCCTCTGATTTGGTTCCATTGTTTTTTCAGCATGTGGTTCGTTTGCATGGCATTCCGGAGAATATTGTGTCTGACAGAGGTTCCCAGTTTGTTTCTAGGTTTTGGCGGGCCTTTTGTGCTAGGATGGGCATTGATTTGTCTTTTTCTTCGGCGTTCCATCCTCAGACAAATGGCCAAACTGAGCGAACTAATCAGACCTTGGAAACCTATTTGAGATGCTTTGTGTCTGCTGATCAGGATGATTGGGTGGCTTTCTTGCCTTTGGCCGAGTTTGCCCTTAATAATCGGGCTAGTTCGGCTACTTTGGTTTCGCCTTTCTTTTGTAATTTTGGTTTTCATCCTCGTTTTTCTTCGGGGCAGGTTGAGCCTTCTGATTGTCCTGGTGTGGATTCTGTGGTGGACAGGTTACAGCAGATTTGGACTCATGTGGTAGACAATTTGACATTGTCTCAGGAAAAGGCTCAACGTTTTGCTAACCGCCGTCGGTGTGTTGGTCCTCGGCTTCGGGTGGGGGATTTAGTCTGGTTATCTTCTCGTCATGTTCCTATGAAGGTTTCTTCCCCTAAGTTCAAACCTCGGTTTATTGGTCCTTATAAGATTTCTGAGATTATCAATCTGGTATCTTTTCGTTTGGCCCTTCCAGCCCTTGGTTGAAGGGGATTTGGAATATGTGGTGGAGAAAATTTTGGATTCTCGTTTTTCGAGGCGGAGGCTTCAGTATCTTGTCAAGTGGATGGGTTATGGCCAGGAGGATAATTCTTGGGTTGTTGCCTCCGATGTCCATGCCGCCAATTTGGTTCTTGCCTTTCACTTGGCTCGTCCTGATCGGCCTGGGGGCTCTGGTGAGGGTTCGGTGACCCCTTCTCAAGGGGGGGGTACTGTTGTGAATTCCGCACTTGGGCTCCCTCCGGTGGTTGTAAGTGGCACTTTTGTGAGTTCTGCTCTTGGGCTCCCTCGGGTGGATTTAAGTGGAACTGCTGCTCCTTGGATTTAGCAGTCAGCAGCTGCTTCCACTGATCGTCTATTCTGGCTCAGCTATTTATCCTGGCTCTATCCTTCAGCCAGTGCCAGTTGTCTATGGTTCCTGCTTGGATTCACATCTCTCTTGGATTTCCCTGATATTCTGACCAGTTCAGCAAAGATAAGTCCTTGCTTTGTTCTTTTGCTTTCCACTTTTTTGTGGACTTAATCGTTCAGCACATTCTATGTTTTTTCTAGTCCAGCTTGTCAGTATGGATTTATTCAGTTAAGCTGGAAGCTCTGGAAAGCAGATTTACCCTCCGCACCTTTAGTCAGGTGTGGAGATTTTTGTAAACTCTGTGGTGGATTTTTCTAGTTTTTAATACTGACCGCACAGTATTCTGTCCTGTTCTATCTATCTAGCTAGATTGGCCTCCTTTGCTACATCCTAGTTTCATTCTGTGTATGTCATTTTCCTCTCCACTCACAGTCAATATTTGTGGGGGGCTGTCTGTCCTTTGGGTATTTTCTCTGAGGCAAGATAGCTTTCCCGTTTCTATCTTTAGGGATAGCTAGTTCTCCGGCTGTGACGAGGTGTCTAGGGAGTGACAGGAACATCCCACGGCTACTTCTAGTGTTGTGTTAAGCTCAGGAACTGCGGTCAGTACAGGTACCACCTCCTCCAGAGCACGTCCCATGTTGCTCCTAAACCACCAGTTCATAACAATTACCCTTACATCTCCATTGAGTAATCTCCCCCGCTACCCAATCAATGGCAGGATTGTGCCATTGCAGCCAAGGCATTCCCAGAACCAGTCCTGCAGGCAGATTATTCAATACAAAACAACTTAATTGCTCCACGTGAGTCGAACCCACTTTCAGAGAAAAAACATCAGCTTTGAAACAAATTCCATCCCGGGTAAGAGGGGACGAATCAACAGCCACAATTTTAACAGGGTTTTTAGCCTAACTGTCCCTATCTTATTACAAGTCACAAATTGGGCATCAATCAAATTAACGGAAGAACCGCAGTCAACAAAAGAGGTGGTCCCCACAGGACCGCCAGCAAGTTCCAATTCCACCTGGAGCACAAGTTTTGTAAGCGAGAAAAAAATGTACCTGGGAATCTGGACAACCTCCTCGATTGTTGCCCAGACTCAGTCGTTTCTCAGATGGTTTCTCAGAAGGGCAGGATGGACAGTTCCTTTTCCAATGTCCAGAGGCTCCACAGTAAAAACACAGTTGATTGTCTCTGCGGTGTCTTCTCTCTCTCTCAGAGACCGAGACTGACCCAATCTCCATGGCTCAGACACAGGTGCAGCGTCACCTAATTTAGAAAACAAGGAAGTCTCCTGTTGCATCATTCCTCTAGCACGGAGTCTCTGGTCCATTCGAACTGCCTGTGTCATAGCATCCTCCAAGGTATCAGGAGGATGATGAAGTGCCATAGCGTCCATCAGATGGTCAGACAGACCCATCCGGAACAACCCCCTCAGGGCTGCATCATTCCAAGAAACTTCAGCTGCCCAGCGCCTAAACTCTGAGCAGAACCATTCAGCGGAGTGCTTCCCCTGTGTCACACTCATCACCATATCTACTGCCAGATGCACTCTATCAGGCTCATCATAAATGTGCCCCAGAGACTCAAAGAACAGGTTCACAGACATACGTTCAGGAGCAGAGGAAGAGAGAGAGAGAAGGCCCATGCCTACGGGGACCCCTTAATAAAGACATAACTACCCCCCCTCTGTCTTTCATTTCCAGAGGCCCGAGGATGCAACTCAAAAAACAACTTACATCCCTCCTTAAAGACCCTGAACAATTTTTTATCCCCAGAAAAAGTGTCGGGTAATTTTACCAGCGGTTCGGGGTCCGCTAAGGATACATCAGAGGGGCCCCCTCCTGGGACCGAAATGGAGCAGTGTTGTGAATTTGGATTCTGGGCTCCCCCGGTGGCCGCTTGTGGAATTGGATTTGTCATCCTCTTTCCTGTTTCACCTGGTTCCATCAGTAGTGGGTGTCGCTATTTAAGCTCATTTCTCTGGTGGTTTCTTGCCGGTCAACAATGTTATCTGATGCCTCTCAGTGCTTGTTCCTGCTTCTAGCTAGCAGAGGGAAATATAAGACCTGGCTCACCTCTAGAGAAATATTCCAAAGAAGACAGTAGCCCCCCACATATAATGACGGTGAGTTCAGATGAAACAACAAACGCAGCAGGAAAATAGTCTTAGCAAATTTGAGGTCCGCTTACTAGATAGCAGAAGACAGATAGTATACTTTCATGGTCAGCAGAAAAACACTGACAAAACACCATCCAGAGATTACCTTAAACTCTGGCATTAACTCATAACGCCAGAGTAGCAATCCCTGATCAACGAGAGCTTTCCAGACACAGTAACAAAACTTCAGCTGTGAACTGGAACAAATAGGCAAAATGAAACATGGACAAAAGTCCAACTTATCTAGCAGTTGTCTAGAAGCAGGAACAAGCACTGAGAGGCATCAGATAACATTGTTGACCGGCAAGAAACCACCAGAGAAATGAGCTTAAATAGCGACACCCACTACTGATGGAACCAGGTGAAACAGGAAAGAGGATGACAAATCCAATTCCACAAGCGGCCACCGGGGGAGCCCAGAATCCAAATTCACAACAGAGCAGACTGTTGTGAATTCTGCTCTTGGGTTCCCCCCCGGTGGTTGCTGATGGTAATGCAGTTGTCCCTGAGTTGCAATCCTGGGCAGGTGTTCCTGCTGAGTGCAGCTCTGACTGGGCTATTTAGGTGTGCAGGATTCATTAGCCCTTGCCAGTTGTCCATTGTTCTTGGAGGTTATGCATCTCTGTCTGGTTCCTCCTGCTCTGCTGCCAAGTCAGCCAAGATATGTGTCTGGTTTTGTTTCTTCAGCACACATGCTGTGTGCTTTACAGTTCAGTGCTATTCATAGTTTTTCTTTGTCCAGCTTAGACTGTGTTTTGATATTTTCAGTCCAGTTGGATTCTCAGGAGATGCAGAGATACATTCCATGTCTTAGTTAGATGGTGGAATTTTTGTATTATCTGCTGTGGATATTTTTAGGGTTTTAATACTGACCGCTTAGTATTCTGTCCTATCCTTTCCTATTTAGCTAGCGTGCCTCTTTTGCTAAATCCTGATTTCTGCCTGCGTTTGTCTTTCCTCTTATACTCACAGTCAATATTTGTGGGGAGCTGCTTATCCTTTGGGGTTCTGCTCTGAGGCAAGATAGAATTCCCATTTCCATCTATAGGGGTATTTAGTCCTCTGGCTGTGTCGAGGTGTCTAGGATGTGTTAGGTACACCCCACGGCTACTTCTAGTTGCGGTGTCAGTTTAGGGTTTGTGGTCAGTACAGGTCCCACCTTCTCCTGAGAAAGTCTCATGCGGCTCCAAGGTCACCGGATCTTAACAGCAGACATCTGTAAAGCACCTGCCACATCTCTCTGCACCTGTTGGTGCGAGTGGACCAGGGCTTGCTGTTCCACAGACAGCTTCTGCAAAAGCTGAGAAAGCTCATTAACCTGTCCCGTGAGATCCTGTATTGGGTCCATGGCATACAAACACCACCCCCCACACCAGGGAGAAAAACTATAAGGTCAGCTATAATGTTACGATACCCGGTATTAATGCTGCAGGGGAAACTGCACCCAGCAGCAACGGAGCTGGACCAGACACCGGGTAACTAACCTGATCACTAACGGGACCTTCCACATGAGACAGAGTGATCAGGTAAAGCAACAGGGCCTTAGATCATGTGACAGAGTGGGAGGCGGTCAGGGGGCGGAGCCAGATGCCGGGAAACAGAGATGGAACAAGCATAAAAGAATAATGAAACAAGCAGAGGTCATAGCCAGGAGATTACAAGATACCAACAGGGAGAGTCAGGGAATAGTCAGAAGCCAAGCCAGAAGTCAGTTATCCAGGAAAACTAATAAAGCACGTGACAGCAAGACACAAAGCAAGCCAGCACACACTTCAGAGGTCAAGCATACAGACTGCAGCAAAACCTATAGCTGACAAGGATACCAGGTTAGGAGTGAGTATAAATAGCCCTCCCATCTTGAAAGAGAGGCTACCAACATTAACCCTGAGAGAACAGGACATTAACCTTGTCCTAGCCATGACACCTACAAAGCCATCCACAACCTGTCTCCTCCATATATCTCAGGCCTAATCTCCCGATATCTTCCCTCACGTAATCTCCGTTCTCACAAGACCTCCTTTTCTCCTCCACACTTATTCGCTCCTCACCTAATCGCCTCCAAGACTTCTCCCAAATATCCCCATCCTCTGAAATTCTGTGCCCCAACATATCTGACTATCAACCACATTTGGATCTTTCAGACAGAACCTGAAAACCCACGTCTTCAAGAAAGCCCACAGCCTGCAATGACCCCGCTGCCTCTTCACCACCACCGGAGCTACCCCCTCACCAATACCGAAGCTGGCGCAACCCCCAACCCATTGTCTACTTCCCCACCATCCTGTAGAATGTAAGCCTGCAAGGACAGGGTCCTTGCCCCTCTGTATCAGTCTGCTACTGTTAGTTTGCTTACTGTAAGTGATGTCTGTTATTTGTATGTAACTCATTCTCATGTACAGCATCATGGAATCAAGGGTGCTTTATAAATAAATAATAATGATAATAATTACCTGTACAGTGGAGTCCAGGCCGATGTTCAGAGATGAGTTAATCATCTGCGCCAGGTCCTGTAGAGCTGACGAAATGGAGATCTCGAGCTCCTGTAGACATTTGTGCATTTTCTGAGGGTTCTTATGTCCACCTCCACGGCAGATCCTGCATATTGATCGCTTCCCCCTGAGGATAAAAAAAATCACTGGAGCTTGTAACTCCAGGGGGAGGCAGATGAACTTGCATGGGCACTGGGTGATTTGTATGGCATGAATTTCCAAAGTGCTTCCATTTAAAAACTGATTGGTTGACAAAGTCATTACGATCTCTATGAAATTTCTTTAGTTTTTTGGATATAATATCCACTTCAAATTTGTCCAAAGCATTTTAAAAATTGTGTTTGAATGGTATAACCTGAGAGGTTTCATCGAAAGTTGCCAGCTTGGCTTCCATCCTTTTAATTTGTTGTTTGGTGGAAGAAAAGAGCTCAACATGTTCAAGCAGCATTGAAATAATGATGCTAGAACAGTGTAATAGCCCCTGTTCCCATGTACATTTGAACGTTGGCGTGGGCTCCAAAGCGGGAAAAATAGAAACCCTGAGACCTTGAGGGACAATGGAGGCTTTCATATATTCCTCGAGGCTCCGGATTGTTCCACCATAGCCTGATACCAGATTTATATGGTGCTGTTAATTCATGGGTCAATTTGGAAAAGTCAGAACCAACCACCGGGGCTTCATTTGGTTCAAAGACATTAGATGATTGTGTCCCAATCCATGCAAAAAGCCAGAAGGGGGTGGTACAATACCAAGACCAATGTATGCAAACTAAAGAGGCACTTTGTAAAGTTCCAGTGGATAATACCTCACAGTTTAAATAAACCTTGTGCTATCCAATGGAAAGAAATCTCCCAAAGGGAGGAAAGAAGGACAGCATCAACAAGGGGTAGGGTACACTACACAAAAGATAATACCGTTATCACGATACTAGGAAGAATATCCGCGAAATGGACCCTCTGGGTCGCAGCTTCAGAACCTCCGAGGACGAGCGGACCAGAAAAATCAACACCCCTATACAGGGAGTGTTAGGAACAGACCCAAGGAGGATGAAAACCACAAATGCCGGAGCCAAAGGGGCAACTAAGGGCTTAGCCAAAGAAGAGGAGAAGACAGGGTAAAGACAGAAACTCGGGGCTGGTAGGAACGGAGGAGACACTGGGCTGACAGGAATGACAGAGAACACAGGGCAGGCAGGAACGGCGGAGACAGAGAGCTGGTGGATATGGAAGAGAAACAGGACTGGCAGGAACGGAAGAAAACACAGGGCAGGCAGGAATGGCAGGGATCACAGGACTGGTAGGAACAGCAGAGAACACAGGACTGGCAGGAATGGTAGAGGCACAGGGCTGATGGGAGCGGCAAAGGCACAGAAGAAATGACAGAGACAATATGAAAGGGACAAGGCAAAGTCAAAGCGAAGGAAACAGCGACAGGGAGCCTGAGGAACCAAGGGAGGTGCCAGCAAGAAAGCTGGCGAGACCAATAGATACTTAGGCGTCTTACCTGATAAGACGCAGGACAGAAATACTCAGTGGATGCCGCCATTTTGGGGCGGAGTCACAGGTCACAAACTCCCAGAAGCCCCTGCGGCGAAAGGAGCGCGGCCCACTGAAGCGACGAGAGCCAGTGAACCCAGAAGGAGGACATCGAGGGACAGTGTCGGGAGCGCGTCGGCCAGAGAGGTAAGTATCAGATGATATGACAGTACCCCCTCTCTTAAATACTGGAGAGGAACCTCCTCAAGATAAGAGGAGCATTGATGTTCTCTAGGGGTTCCCAAGATCTCTCCTCAGGCCCGAATCCTTTCCAATCAATTAAATATAAAGTCCTTCCCCTAACCGTCTTCCTGGCGAGAATATCCTTAACCTCAAAAGAACCATCAGAAGTACTTGGTTGAGGGGAGTCAGACAGAGCGGAATGAAAATGATTGAAGACTGCACGTTTGAGGAGTGACACATGAAAAGCATTGGGAATGCACAACGAAGCAGGCAATTTCAACTTTTAGGCTATGTCATTGAGGTGGCTAGAAATCTCAAAGCGACCGATGTAACGTGGACCTAACTTCAGAGAGGGTACTTTAAGTCTGATCTAGCGTGAGGATAGCTAGACTTTTTCACCTGGACGATACGGAGGAGCATCTAAACGCCTCTTGTCAGCGTACCTTTTCATTCTGCTACTAGCCCTCTCAAGCACCCCTTTAGTCTCCTGCCAAATCTTAGAAAATTCCAAGGACAGGGAATCCGCCACCGGTATACCCGTGGTGGGTACCATGGGAAGAGAAATGCCAGGATGTTGCCCAAAGTCCACAAAAAAAGGAGACTTAGATGAGGATTCACTAGAGTGATTGTTGTAAGCGAATTCTGCCCATGGGAGGAGAGAAACCCAATCATTTTGGTGAGCATTGGTGAAATGCAGAAGGTAAGACGTGAGAACTTGATTTACACATTCTACCTGACCGTTGGACTGAGGATGATATGTGGAGGAGAAATCCAGAGACACTTTCATTAATCCGCAGAGAGCTCTCCGGAAACGAGAGGTAAACTGGACTCCTCAGGAGTGGAAGGCAATCCAGCCAAAGAAATGAAGTGGGCCATCTTGGAAAATCTATCCACAACCACCAAAATGACGGTGCAATTAGAGGAGAGCGGTAAATCAGTGACAAAGTCCATAGCAATATGGCTCCAAGGAACAGAAGGCACAGGAAGCAGATGCAGGAGTCCCGAAGGTAGCTGCCGAGGAACTTTGTTTCTGGCACAAGAACAGGAAGCGATAAAATCCAGGACATCTTGGCAAAGTGATGGCCACCAATAATGGCGAGAAATAAGGGAGAGGGTCTTCTTGCCCCCAACGTGTCCGGCAAACCAGGAGGAATGACACCAACGCAAGACTTTCATCCTGTCACAATTTGACAAGAAGGTCTTTCCTGGAGGAGGGATGATCATGTTCAATGGAGCCACGGAAATTATCTTAGCTGGATCAACAATATGCGCAGATCTCTCCTCTTCATCCAGTGGTTGAAAAGATCTAGATAGGGCATCAGCCTTGATGTTTCTATTACAAGGTCTAAAATGGAGATCAAAGTCAAAACGTCCGAAGTACAAGGACCATCTGGCTTGCCGAGGATTCAGCCTTTGGGCGGACTGAACGTAGGCCAAATTTTTGTGATCCGTGAAAATGATGAAGGAATGAATGGCCCCTTGAAGAAGATACCACCACTCTTCCAAGGCCAGTTTAACGGCCAACAGTTCCCTGTCAGCAATAGAATAATTAAGTTCTGACTGAGAGAATGCTTTAGAGAAAAAACCACAGGAGACTAGAAGAGCAGAGTTAGACCTTTGTAAAAAAAACAGCTCCAGCTCCAACAGAGGATGCATCTACCTCGAGAATACATGGTCTATTGGCATCCGGTCGATGAAGCACTGGGGCTGTAGCAAATTCTTGTTTCAAGGTTTGGAAAGCGACTTCAGCTTCCGGAGGCCAGTGATTAGGGTCGACCCCCTTGCGAACAAGAGCTGAAATTGGTCTAGTTAAGAAAGAGAAATGAGGAATAAATTACCTATAGTAATTGGCAAAGCCAAGAAAACGCTGAATAGCCTTCACTCCTAGAGGACGTGGCCAGTTTATAACGGCAGACACCTTCTCAGGATCCATCTTCAGGCCATCCTTAGAGACAACATAACCCAGGAAGGGTACGGAAGACTATTCAAAGACACATTTCTCAATCTTCGCAAAGAGATGATTCTCCCTTAAACATTTTAAAACTCGACGAACGTCTCATCGGTGAGTAGATAAATCGGGAGAGAAGACGAGGATGTCGTCTAAGTAGACTACGACACTGGAATAGAGACAATCTCGAAAAATGTAATTTACAAATTCTTGGAATATGGCTGGAGCATTGCAATGACCAAATGGCATAACTAAATACTCATAGTGACCATCACGGGTGTTGAATGCAGTCTTCCACTCGTCCCCTGCGCAGATACGAACTAAGTTATAGGCTCCTTAAAGATCGAGCTTGGTAAAAATTTGAGCTCCCCTCAGGCGGTCAAAGAGTTCAGGAATAAGAGGCAGCGGGTATTTATTCTTCACAGTGATGTTTAAGCCTCTGTAGTCAATGCATGGGCAAAGAGTACCATCCTTTTTCTTCACAAAAAAGAAACCCGCCCCAGCAGGAAATGCAGATTTTCGAATGAAGCCTCTGGCGAGATTCTCCTGAATGTATTCCAACATGGCTTGAGACTCTGCAGGAGCGAGAGGATAGATCCTTCCTCTAGGAGGAGTGGTGCCAGGAACGAGATCAATAGGGCAATCGTAGGGACGATGTGGAGGAAGATTCTCAGCCTCCTTCATGTCAAAGACATCCGAGTAGGAGCACTAAACAGAGGGCAACCTGGATGGGATAGGGAGGGAACAAGGAACACCAACACGGCGCACCGGCAGCAGACAACGAGTCTGACAGGAATCTCCCCAGCGCAGAATATCACCTTTATGCCAATCTAAGATGGGCTCGTGGGTCCACAACCACGGAAGGCCAAGAAGAAAAGGATGGGAGATACTGGCTAAAACAAAAAACGTAATTTTATCCCTATGAAGATCCCCTACCTGAAGTTCTACCAACTGTGTAACTTGGGTCATGGTCTCTTGCAGGGGCTTACCATCGACAGAAGCGAGAAAGAGGGGATTTTCTAAAGTCCTAACAGGAACAGAAAATTTAACAACCTCCTCTAACCTAATAAAATTTCCTGCAGTGCCCGAGTCTACATAGGCCTCTAAAGAAAAACGTTTACCATGTACATGCAACAGGATAGACAGAGTGAGGGGTAGAGAGGTATCACATGCACCTAGGGAGGCCTCTCTTACCTGTCCTAGGCGGAGGAGTTTTCCAGATGATCTGGACAGGCTCGGAGAAAATGGGAGGAGCTTCCACAGTAGAAACAAAGACCTTGGGTGCGTCTCTCCTTGCAACGTTGTTCCGATAGTTTAAGGCAATCGACCTGCTTAGGCTATGGTGCTTATACAGAAGCGGAAGCCCTGAGATGTGGACTGGGAGGTCTGCGGGAAGACGGTGGACAAGGAAATCTTTCATGGCTCACTCCTGAAAGCAAAAGTCAATACGAGTGGCCAAAGCAATCACATCCTCCAAATTGGTTGGAGTATTGCGACCAGCTTTTTCGTCCTTAATACGACTGGATAGCCCCCGCCTGAAAGCCTCTACCAACGCTTCATTATTCCAACCCAAGTCAGAAGATAGGGTCCGAAACTGAATAGCGCACTGCCCAACAGTTAAGGATCCTTGGTGTAAATTGAACAAAAACTCAGTAGTAGAGGCCAGGCAACCAGATTCATCGAATACTCGATGGAAAGTCTCCAAAAAAGAAGGCAACTGAGTGATCACGGGGTCGTCACGCTCCCAAAGAGGGTTAACCCATGCCAAAGCGTCACCTTCCAAGTGCGAAATAATAAAGGCCACCTTGGCCCGATCAGTAGGGTATTGCAGAGGAAGGAGCTCAAAATGGAGATGGCATTGGTTAAGAAAACCCCGACATAGTTTGGGATCTCCATTAAATCGAGGAGGCATAGCCAGATGGGAAGGGGGATGAGGAGCTGAGACAGGAGAAGGGGCAGACACGACTGACTGCAAAGAAAGTAATTGGGTGTCGACATATGCCATACAACTGAGAATATGAGACTGTGTGTCTCGCTGCTGAGCCAATTCTTGTTGTAAACTAGCCAGCTGAGAGGCGTTCCCTGGATCAGAGGACTGAAGGGCGGAGAGACGAAAGTCCATAGATTTCATAAAGGACTTCATCCGAGTCTGATTCTCTCGCAGAAAAAAGTTCCGTCTGGGCGGCCGAAGCTCCAGCGGGATCCATGGCCTAAGTATACTATCACGATACTGGGAAGAATATCCGTGAAGTGGACCCTCTGGGTCACGGCTTCAGAGCCTCCGAGGACGAGCGGACCAGATGAATCCACCCCCTATACAAGGAATGTTTGGAACAGGCCCAAGGAGGATGAAACCCACAACTGCCGGAGCCAAAGGGGCGACTAAGGGCTTGGCCAAGGAAGAGGAGAAGACAGGGTAAAGACAGAGACTCGGGGCAGGCAGGAACGGAGGAGACAGAGAGCTGGTGGATACGGAAGAGACACAAGGCTAGCAGGAATGGCTGAGAACACAGGACTGGCAGAAACGGCAGAGAACACATGGCAGGCAGGAACAGCAGGGATCACAGGATTGGTAGGAACGGCAAAGAACACAGGACTGGCAGGAATGGCAGAGGCACAGGGCTGACGGGAGTGGCAAATGCACAGAGCTGGAAGAAATGACAGAGACATTATGAAAGAGACAAGGCAGAGACAAAGAGACACCCGTATATTAGGGTGCAGCACAATGCATTGTAATGCATCACATGAAAGACAAAAGTAAGGCCAATGCAAAAATGTGGTGCACTCCTGGGTGTAGAGAAATGTATCAAATAATTTTATTTAACAACCAAAGAGACACATGTAAAAATTGTATATAAAACACCATTAAAAACAAGAGACGATAATACAACAACCAAGGTACCATAACAGTCTAAAAAACATGGTCAACCTGAAATTGGTTATACAATCATATATAAATGTACAATTCTTTCGTTATATATAAGGACTATGTCTGACATTGGTGAACATGCAAAAAGCTCCACAAAAAAGTGTTTATAAATAATGGCACATAAGCAGTCAAAATTGGGTTTCCACAAGACTGGTAAGTAAAGCAATAAAGCAAAACCAAACGTTAGAGTAGCGCCATATAGAGCTGGCTATATAGAAGTAGCACAGAGAGAAGTGGTATTATAATTAGGCAATGTATATGCCCTCATAAACCACCAGGGGGCAACAATGTGAAGAGCCCTGTAGTGTAATATATTGTAATGAAAGGTTAAATGCAGGTACCAGGCTAAGGGAGCAGAATCCGTTGCCAAATAAGGCAGTCCGGTAGATGGGGCCAGGTCATCAAAAATCACCATAATAGGTGAGAAAAGGGTGCCGGGACCAAGGGTGTGTGGGAAGCCCCATGGGTATCGTTGCTGCTGCAGCTTCGTCAGGGGAAATGTTTCATGTAAGAGAAAGGTCAGTCAATATATAAGGGTGGACAAACACACATAAGCGCTTACCGGTGTGTACCAGGAAGTGTGTATGAGGTACGTACGTACTGTACGTATTCCTACGTATGTACGAATGTGCCAGCCAGGTAGGGCATGTGCAAAGGGCAGCAAATGTAAAAGTAAAGCTGCTGGAATGCCCGAAGGCCCAGAGATGGGAAGAGGGATTCCGGGTTGAAATCCAAAGACAATCTTGAAGGGAGATCTTCCAGAGGATTCACTTACGTGATTATTGTAGAATTCCACCCACGGCAGTAACTTGACCAAGTCATCGTGATGAACGTTGACAAAATGACGCAGGAATCGAGACACAATTTGATTGGTCCTCTCCACCTGCGCATTGGATTGAGGATGATAAGCAGAAGAAAAATCCATCTCCACCTTAATCAGTTTACAGATTGCCCTCCAAAACTTCAAAGTGAACTGGACACCCCTGTCAGACACAATGTGGAGAGGAAACCCATGGAGATGGAAAATATGCTGTATGAAGTAGCCTGCAAGCTCAGGAGCAGACGGAAGACAAGGCAGAGGAACAAAGTGAGCCATTTTTGAAAAGCGATCCACCACAACCCAGATAGAGGAACAGCCAGAAGAGATGGAAAGATCCGTAATAAAGTCCATAGCAATGTGCTGCCAGGGAATGAAAGGGACAGGAAATGGCAAGAGACGACTGGCCGGAAGATGCTTTGTAGTCTTGTTACGGGCACAGGAAGGACAGGGTGCGACATATTCCAGGATATCCTTCCCCATGGTGGCCACCAATAATAACGGGAAACAAGTTGCAAAGTTTTCTTTTGTCCAGCATGACAGCCCAACTTGGAGGAGTGGCCCCACCGAAGGACACGATTCCTGTTTGAGGCGGACATGAGAGTTTTTCCGGGAGAAAGCAGAGAAAGATTGACAGAGACTACTGACACTAACCTGGATGGCTCGATGATGTGCTGAGGTTCTTCTAGGTCGGGAGGCAAGAAGGCTCTAGAGTTTGCATCGGCCTTGACGTTCTTATCAGCTGGGCGTAAGTGGAGGATAAAGTTTAATCTAGAACAATCTAAGAACAAGGCCCAACTGGCCAGACAGGGATTCAACCTCTAGGTAGACTGGAGGTAGGCTAAGTTTTTATGATCCGTGAATATGACAACCTGATGGACTGTTCCTTCGAGGAGGTGTTGCCATTCTTGCAGAGCCAACTTGATTGCCAGAAATTCCCGATCTCCAACGGAATAATTCCTTTCAGAAGTGTAAAAAACCTTTGGGAAAAAACTACAAGAGACCATACAACCGATAGAAGACTTTTGGAAAAGAACCATCTACCTCGAGAAAAATTGTTTATCAGTATCCAGTCGATGGAGCACGGGCGCTGAAGAGAAGGCTTTCTTCATTGAAGTAAAGGCCTCTTCTGCCTTCGGAGTCCAATCCTTGGGGGTCAATGCCTTTCCGAGTTAGAGCCAAGATAGATGCCACTCGAGTTGAGAAGTGTGGAAAGAATGGACGGTAATAGTTGGCGAACTCCTGGAACCGTTGTATCGCTTTAAGCTGGATGGGAGAGGCCATTTGAGGATAACTGATAACTTTTCCAAATCTATCTTTCGACCTGTGGATGAGACAATATAACTGAGAAAAGGCAAAGAGGATTGCTCGAAGATGTATTTCTCAAACTTGGCATACAGTCTCCCTGAGCCTTTGCTAGACCAGGCAAACATTCCTCCGATGAGTGCCTAAATCTGCGGAGTGAATCAAGATGCCATCCAAATAGACAACTACATTTGAATAGAGGAGATCTCTAGAAATGTTGTTTACGAACTCTTGGAAGACCGTGGGTGCATTGCGAAGGCCAAATGGCATGACTTGGTATTCATAGTGTCCATCTCAAGTGTTGAAGTCTGTTTTCCATTCGTCTCCCTGATGTATACGGATTAGGTTGTAGGCTCCTCTGAGATCTAACTTGGTGAAGATCTTGGCTCCCCTGAGACAATCAAACATCTCTGAAAAAAGCGGTAACGGGTACCTATTTTTTACCGTGGTCTGATTTAACCGTCTGTAGTAAATACTGGGCCATAGAGACCAATCCTTCTTCTTGATGAAAAAGAATCCTGCACCCGCCAGAGAAGACAATTTCCGGATAAAACCTCTAGCCAAGTCCTCCTAGATGTACTCCAACATGGCCTGGGTCTCAGCATGGGAAAGAGAACAGATTCACCCCCGAGGGGGGAGATGTTCCTGGAAGCAGATCAATAGAACAGTCATACGACCTGTGTGGAGGCAGCCTCTCTGCTTCTTTTTTCCCGAAGGCATATGAGAAGACCCAGTAAGAGGATGGTAAACCTGACAGGGCAGTTGGCTCCACTGGAGGGTGAGCAGGACGGATGAAAGTGATGCATCGGTCGGAGCAGGAATCTTCCTAGCGCAGAACTTCTCCAGTCTTCCAGTTTAACATGGGCTCATGCACTTGGAGACATGGTAACCCTAAGAGCAAGGGGTGAGACAAACCTAAGCAAAACATAAAAACAGATTCTCTCTGAATGTGTCAGACCTATCCAAAGTTCTACTGGCTCAATCTGGAACTGAACGGGTTCGGTCAAGGGTTTACCATCCACGGAAGTCACCCACAATAGATTCAGAAAACGCTGCACTGGAATTCGGTAACGGTCTACACCGCTTGCTGAATTAAGTTACCCATGGCCCCGGAATCCAGGTAGCCAGACTCCGAAAAACTGACCATGCCAAAGGATAAGGACACAGTCATCTGCAGAGAAGGAGAGTGATGATCCTCACCCAGGGAAGCCTCTCCCACCGACCCTAGGCTCTGGAGTTTCCTGACCTCACAGGACAGAAGCGGATCAGATGTTCTGAACTACAGCAGTATAAACACTTGCTTGGTGCTGTTTAGCCAAATAACTCAGTCCACTTGCATAGCTCCTGGAAGAGAGGCTGAAGTCGGAAAAGCAAGCGTTTTTTGGAAACAAGGAGCCAGACAGTTCAACCTCCTCTCTCGCCTAGATTCCTTGGAATGTTCTTGAAACCAAAGGTCAATCAGGGTAGCCAGTCATCCAGAGTTGCAAGAGTATCCCAACCCACCAACTCATCCTTTATTTTCCTAGCCAGCCCTTTCCAGAAGGTACCCACCAAGGCCTCATGGCCAGGATAACTCAGCGGATAGGGTACAGAACCGAACAGCATACTGAGCCACCATGAGACCCTCCTGGCAGAGATAGAGAAGTGAGGAAACTGTCGAAGAGGCATGGCCAGGTTCATCAAATGTCCTGCGTAACGCCTCAAGGAAAGACTGGAGGTTATTTACCAGGGTATCTCCTCTCTCCCACAACAGATTCAGCCAGGCGAGAGCCTCTCTCACAAGGTGCGATATAATGAAGCCCACCTTACCCCGATCGGAAGCAAACATATGCCCCAAGAGTTCAAAGTGCAGCGTGAACTGATTAATGAACCCCTGACACAGAGTGGGATTGCCTTCAAACCGAGTGGGAGCTGCCAGATGAAGTCCTTTACCTGCCGTACAACAGGGAATCTGAAATCCTGCAGCAGGGGTACTCATAACCTGAGCAGAGATAGAAGAAGCTGAAGACATCACCGAGTCCCTGTAGGTAGACAGGTTGCACAGATAGGTTGTGATCTTTTTGTGCTGGTCTCTCAGGCGGCTAACCTCTTGGCATTATTCTGCAGCTGGAGGTGCTTGGGATCCAGCAGGTTCTATGGCTGGAGCAATCTGTAATGAATGGAATCAGAGGCACAGATGTTGCAGTGTACATTGGTTTATTGCTATTTTAGCGGAACCACAGGACCACGGTCTGGGGGGCTAAAAAGAAAGGCGTGACTATGCGAGCCTCAGACACCAGTAGTAAGACCCCCTCGAGCAGGGTCAGATTGGAATGTTCAAGAGATGCAGGTGCTACCTTGAGTTAGACCCCAGACATGTGGCAGCTGACCCAGCAGAACAGGTGGACTGGCCAAGATAGAAAGCAGCTGAGCAAGATGAAACTGACAATGGCTGTACAGATGTCATCCTGGATGATGGAATGATGAGAAGCTGAGCGAGACGGAGCTGACACAGGCGGAACTGGTAACGTCCCGGGTAGCGGAGTGACGAGCGACAGACAGTCTGAGAAGACAGCGTTAGCAGGATACTGGCTGGACACTGCAGTACACGGACAGAACAAAGGCACAACAGTACAAGGAACAGGAAGCTAGCAACAGGAAGCACTTGTTGCTCTTGCTCCGGCGCCTCTTCTATGGCAGAGGAGCCAGAAATAGTACTCACTGTTCTATCATAGCTTCAGAGCATATTTGAAAAATGCGTGCTGTCTCATTAACAGACCGGGAGCACGAGCGCGCGCCTCAGAGTCATACTTGGAGACCTGCTGGCTGTGCACGAGGAAGTAGCAGCAGGAGGGGAGCCAGGGACCATGGCCGGGCAGCAGGAAGTGGCCCGAGAGTGGGACCCGGATGGGACCCCCGAGGAGGTACGGGCGCCGGTGCTACACAATGGTGGGGATGGGGGAGATGACAATGAGAGATGTGGAGGAGAGGACAATGAAAAGAGTGGAAGAGGACAATGCGGCTGATGGGGAACTGAGATGGGAGTAAGAGGGACTTATATGGATGTAAAATGAATTAGGTGGTGGAGGAGGGTGCTAAGCCCCTGATAGGGTCCTCCCCATCTTACAATTCATTATGACACTATCGGGGACTTGATGCTATCAAGACTTACACCATGTTCCAAATTATTTTCTTTTTTTTTCAAACATTCACCAACCCCCCCCCAAAAAAAAAATGTATACAGTCTGTTAAGTGAGACTGAGGCCTGGTGTATCTGTTTAAAAATCATAGTTTTGCATGCATACGTAGCATACTTGTGTGTGCTAGCCCTGTTCTACTTTTCTTTTTTTGGTTAAATTCACCAAGAAGCAAAAAACACACTAATACAGTCTGTTCAGTCAGGCTGAGTCCTGGTGTATCTGTTTTTGAAAAAATGTATTTCTGCAGGCATACGTAGCATAGTTGTGTTTGCTAGCCTTGTGCCACTCTTTTTTATTTTTTTAAATTCTCCTAAATCCAAAAAATTTTAATACAGTCTTTTATGTCAGGCTGAGGCCTGTTGTATCTGTGGTGGAAAAATCGTAGCTTCGCAGGCATAAGTTTCATCGTTCTGTCTGCTAGCCTTGCTGTAATCATTTTACATTTTTTGCCAAATTTCGCATACAAGAGGAAAAAAAATATACAGTCTGTTATCTGTATCTGGGGCCTGTTGCGTCTGTGGTGGAAAAATCATAGCTTTGAAGGCATACTGATCAGATATAATTTAACTCCAAATAAATACATTTGTGTTGACCTTTTAAAATAGTTCAGTACTCCATTTAAAATGGGCAAGTCAAGGGGCAAGGGACGGGGAAGTGGACATGATGCTGATGGTGCAAAAAGAGCACGAGGCCGTGGCCAAGCTGAAAGTGTACCACAACAAAGACCCACATCTTCTCGCTCGACCTTCCTGCCCCAGTTTCTAGGGGATGGCAGCACACCACTATTGAAGCCAAAGCAGTGTGAAAGGGTTGTTGGTTGGATAGCAGATAATGCTTCCAGTCACTTAGCCACTGCCACCACCACCATGTCTTCCACACAATCAAGTCTGAGTAGCCGTGAGTGTGGACCGGATGTTTCTCACCCTGATCCCCCTTCCTCCCACCATGCCGAGAGCCCTGAGACAACAGATCCCACACTTGGACACTCCAAAGAGCTGTTCAGTTTTCCCTTTCAAGATTCCAGACTCTCGGCTGGTCAAATTGAAGTGGGGCCAGATGAGATTGCATGTAGCGATGCCCAAAGCTTTGAACAGCCACAGTCACATGAAGGTAATGGTGGGAAAGTGTCACAAGAGGTGGACAATGATGAGACACAATTGCCACAGAGTCAGGAGGAGGAGCAGGGTGTGGATGTGGAAGATGAGGTGGTGGATGACATAGTGACTGACCCAACCTGGCAGGAGGACAGCAGCACACATGGGGAAGGAGGCATATTACCCCAACAGGCAGGAAGAAGCAGTGTGGTTATTCTACCTATATACAGCACAATTTTAAATTGAAAAAAAAAATACAGGCCACATATTTGGCAGTGTGGTATTTCCGTGACAGGCCTCATATATCTGCGTGCTCCAAGTTTGGGCATTTTTGGCCGGTTTTCCACTGTTTTTGCTGTCTGTTGCTCCACTTATATACAGCACTATTTTGCAGTCCCCCCAAAAAATGTGGGCCGCATATTTGGCAGTGTGGTATCGCTGTCAGATGTCTGATGTATTTATGGCCTACAAATTGTGGAAATTCAGGACTACTGTTATGATCCTAGTGGCTGAGGATCACAAAACGGACTAGCTAAGTATATGAACATAGACACGAGCTCTAGGGAGGTGGTAACTGGACTGACCGCAAACCTGATCCTAACCAACACACTAAAGGCAGCCGGTGAACGTGCCTAAAATCCTGGACGTCTTGACGCAGCCTGAGAAACTATCTACTCCTGGAGGGAAAGTAAGACCTCACTTGCCTCAAGAGAAATCACCCCAAAGATATAGGAAGCCCCCAACAAATAATAACGGTGAGGTAAAGGGAAAACACAAACGTAGAAATGAAAACAGATTCAGCAAATGAGGCCCGCTAATACTAGAAAGCAGAAGACAGATAGGGAACTGTGCGGTCAGTAAAAAACTCTATGCAAAATATCCACGCTGAGAATACAAGAACTCTCACACCAACTAACGGTGTGAGGGGAGAAACTCAGCCCCCTAGAGCTACCAGCAAGCAAGGAAATCACATATTTAGTAAGCTGGACAAAAAACATAAATAAACCAAGAAACATATGACCACTGATGGTCAAAAAATGAACCAAGCAAAACTTAGCTTCTCTTGAAGAGACTGATAAAGAAGGACTGCAGGAGAGCTCCAAAATAGCACTGAAGACATTGACAGCAGGCAACAACTGAGAGTCCAGGTGAACTAAATAGGAACCAGCTAACAGATAACGAGACAGCTGATCAGCCTCAGACCTGCAGAATGACCCAAAGAACCACCAGAGGGAGCCCAAAGACAGCACTCACACAGTACCAGTTGTGACCACAAGAGGGAGCCCAAAAACAGAGTTCACAACAGACTACATTCTGTATTTGCTGTCTGTTACCCTTGTTCGGTACACTATTTTAGTTTAAAAAATTAAAAAATACAGGCCACATATGGAACAGTTTGGTAGCTCGGTAAAATACTTCTGTTTCAAGTTGTTATGGCTGCTTCATGACTGTCTTAAATGCTCCAACTACTATTACCACCATCATCATCTTCTGCCTAGAGGCAGTCACTGCTGACATAGAAAGTCTGAGGAGCAGAGTGTGAACGCTTGGGCGGTGTTGTACTCTGTCTCTGGATTACGAAGGCAAAATCTTATAGATTAAATCATGACTGGAAGAGACAGAGCAAGTGGAACAGCACGAGGCCAGGACTCGCAACTACTGAAACCTGCTGTTCCTGGTCTGTATTATGACAATCCATCACCTACTAATACTGAAGTGGTTGGATGAGGAAGCTAGATATTTTGACATTTCTGCTGTATTTCAAGAGCTGTCAATTGGTGGTCGGAGATATGATTTCTACACCACCACCGGAGCTGCCGCCTCACCACCACCCGAGCTGCTGCACCCCCGACCTTCTATCTCTTCCCCATTATCACATAGAATGTAAGTCCGCAAGGATAGCGTCCTTTCACTTCTGTACCAATCTGTCATTGTAAATTTTTTTACTGTAAACGATATCTATTACTTTGTATGTAACCCCTTCTCATGTACAGCACTATGGAATAAATGGTGCTACATAAATAGATCATAATAATACTAGTGTTTCCACTAGACAATCCAATCCAACATGTTATTGAATCCAAATCTTATTTTTCTGACAACTCTGTTCAGCTGTGCAGAAACTGTCAAATTGGTAGCTACACCCCCAGTGGGTCTTGTCACAGTGTCATGTTGACTACAGTCCACAGATGTTATCTAGATCACTAATCTCACCATTAATTTACGAGCATGATGAATAGTAAAAGCCTGTGGTATTGATGGAGCTGTTGTTTTCTTGCCAAAGAAACTCCATAAGATCAATGAGGTGGTTAGCCACACACGGAATGGAGAAATACTAAAGATGACAATTACTTTCAAATTTGACTTAACACACACTTCACCAACTTGTTTTCAGTTTTACAACATTATATTCCGAAGCCTGAAAAAAAGATGAATATATTGTGAAGCAAATACATATGAATAATTATCACCCAAATGATGTAACATAAGTGAGAACATACACAACCTATCTGTGGGGAATTGATTTACCACCGAAATTATGAAGTATGAGACTAGTGTCATCTTGTGAATTGATATGAGCCACAAAGTCCTTCAAAGTGAAACTTTTCTGGATGTAATGTTCAATTTTATCTTGAAAATTAGAAGAACATGCCTTCTATGATGCATTTATTAAAGAACTGATTGGTTAGATATGTACGAACTCAGGATGACCGGGCTGTGGGCACCTGTGCTGCACCGGGTCAGAACTGTCATGGATGCATCCCCTGTTTCACAGGGAAGGAATAGGGGAATGGACAGGCCCCATTACCCATGAAGAGGGGGCATGTTTAGACAGGGAACCTGGCCATAAGGTGAGGGGAAAAAATGCAAAGCAGGCGTGAGTCCCCAGCTGTCAGCGTGTAAGCAGCAAGGGGGCAGTGCACTACACATCTGAAGCGCCGGCGCTGCGACCAACTGCAACAGACAGACCGGGTGACCTAGAGGCAGGGGGCCAGCTTACGAGAAGGCGGGCACGAGAGCAGAGATTTTTGTCATGGACAAGCAGCGCTTAGGAGGCTGAGCTGTGTGCTCCGTCCTTAGAGCACTGGCACCGCAAAGGACTGTTCCTGTTTGCTCCTGCCAATAAAAGAGGTACTGCCAGAAAGCAAGGAGCCATGTGCCCAGTGACCGCCAGAGAGCGAGGCCCCGTGAACTCCATGACCGTGAGGACAGCGCACGTCTGCAGTAGAGACAGTTCATGAACCGTGTTCAGCTTTGCTAAACAATAATTAAAGGGCACAGAGGAATGACAGAGGATGTTGGTACGTTCAGCAAGGTACTCCCTGAGCATTTTCCCAAATTTTGCACTCCTTGTTAGAGTCCCCCACACCTCAGTTCCAGGGCGGTGGGAGGGTCTGAGAAAATTGTCACCGAACTTCGCCAGTGTTCCACTGCCTCTGCTGGATTGGAGTTGTCTCTCTCACCTGTACTCTTTGCTTTGCCAACAAACTGTGACCTCTTCTGCCAGCATTTTCAGATGGGAATTTTTTAAATTATTCTGAAAGAAGGGCCCTATGGTCCTCCAATATTGTAGTACACCTGTCTGCCTCTGGAATAAGACATATAAAGTACTCCATGTAGCGTGGGTTTAGAAGTGTCAACAACCAGTATTGCCTGCCACCCAAAATTTTGAGAACGCGAGGGTGACGGGAAAGGCAGCGTAACATAAACTCAGCCACGCGTGCAAGACTGCTAACAGTCGATACTTCAGTGTCCTCACCAAAAGGACAACTGACCATGGTCTCCTCCTTGTCCTCAGGCCTCTACGACTTACGAAAAACCTCAGTATTATCATTGTAAATACATCATTGTAAATACATTCCCCTGTGTCAGGACTCTGAACATTTTTTTCCTTTTGTGCATTACTGCCCTTTTTCAAGATGGCGTCTTTGGTCTCATGTGCACTGTGTCTTCCAGCTATAAAACTCCACCCCAGCCTTCAGTCTGTGCTAGGGTATTCTGCCTTGCATCCAGCTCCTGACCTCTGCTTATTCCCTGGCTATACACCTGCTCCTGTGAACCTGTGTGGTGATCCTGCTACTCTGCTCTGAGTTCCTGCTGCATACACAAGTTTCCAGTAATCCTCCATCTGCTGTTCGTGTTTACTTCCATCTGCATTTGCTGGACATGTAAGCTGTTTCTGCTTTGCAATAACCTGAGACTATTAACCAGGCTTCCCTGGTTGAGCTAAGATATGATTTGAACTGCCTAATAAGCATATCTATCTGTGCCTGGACTAAGACAAGGATTTATTCGTGTCAAGTATCCTCAAGAATAACTGTGCTTCATAAACTTTCTGCTTGACTGCATTTTCCTCTGAAGTTTCCTATAGACTGCTAAGCTGCGTTTATTATTTGCACCAAGTGTTGTGGACTTGAGTTTCTCTCTGCACCTGTTTGAATCACCGTGTGATAATATAGACTTTACCACTTATAAAACTGTGTCCTGTAGTTGTCTTGTTCCACGCAAAGAGTCTCCTGAGTTATCCTCTATAATTATTACAGGATACTCTAGCCTAAAAAAAAAGGAGACTGCTGGAACAATGACTGCAGAAAGCAAATTAGAGCAGGTGTTTTCCATAATTAGATCACTGCAGAAAGATGTGGAAGGTCTGCAAAAGAAGTTTGGAAGCTTTGAACACAATCAACAAGTGTTTGGACAAACTTTGCAGGACTTGAGGAACCGATTTGGCCAAATCTTGTGCTAAGCATCTCATGTGTTTTTTCATAGATTTCACAAGCCAGTATGCTATTCACATTTCATGTATCGCACATTTCCTAGCTTTAGCACAGTAAAATTGAGTGCAGCCATTATCTATTTGCTATGTAAGACTTTTTGGTTATGCACCAGTACAGACTAGATGGCTGTTCAGTCAGTTTTTCTATATTTACTATATACTGTTTTTTCTGACTTGAACGCCCCACCCTTCACCATGCTGTGTGTTATGGTTCTCAATGGCAAGAGAACATAGCCCAGCATACATAAGAACTAGCTCTTGGAAGGATGGAAACTAAACTGACCATGAACTAAACCTGCCGCACAACTGATAGTAGCCGGGTAGCGTGCCTACGTTTTATCCCTAGACGCCCAGCACCAGCCGGAGGACTAACTAATCCTGGCAGAGGAAAATACAGTCCTGGCTCACCTCTAGAGAAATTTCCCCGAAAGGCAGACAGAGGCCCCCACATATATTGGCGGTGATTTTAGATGAAAATGACAAACGTAGTATGAAAATAGGTTTAGCAAAATCGAGGTCCGCTTACTAGATAGCAGGAAGACAGAAAGGGCACTTTCATGGTCAGCTGAAAACCCTATCAAAACACCATCCTGAAATTACTTTAAGACTCTAGTATTAACTCATAATATCAGAGTGGCAATTTCAGATCACAAGAGCTTTCCAGACACAGAAACGAAACAACAGCTGTGAACTGGAACAAAATGCAAAAACAAACAAGGACAAAAGTCCACTTAGCTGGAAGTTGTCTAGAAGCAGGAACATGCACAGAAAGGCTTCTGATTACAATGTTGACCGGCATGGAAGTGACAGAGAAGCAAGGTTAAATAGCGACTCCCACATCCTGACGGGAACAGGTGAACAGGGGGGATGATGCACACAAGTTCAATTCCACCAGTGGCCACCGGGGGAGCCCAAAATCCAATTTCACAACAGTACCCCCCCCTCAAGGAGGGGGCACCGAACCCTCACCAGAACCACCAGGGCGATCAGGATGAGCCCTATGAAAGGCACGGACCAGATCGGAGGCATGAACATCAGAGGCAGTCACCCAAGAATTATCCTCCTGACCGTATCCCTTCCATTTGACCAGATACTGGAGTTTCCGTCTGGAAACACGGGAGTCCAAGATTTTCTCCACAACGTACTCCAACTCGCCCTCAACCAACACCGGAGCAGGAGGCTCAACGGAAGGCACAACCGGTACCTCATACCTGCGCAATAATGACCGATGAAAAACATTATGAATAGAAAAAGATGCAGGGAGGTCCAAACGGAAGGACACAGGGTTAAGAATCTCCAATATCTTGTACGGGCCGATGAACCGAGGCTTAAACTTAGGAGAAGAAACCCTCATAGGGACAAAACGAGAAGACAACCACACCAAGTCCCCGACACAAAGCCGAGGACCAACCCGACGCCGGCGGTTGGCAAAAAGCTGAGTCTTCTCCTGGGACAACTTCAAATTGTCCACTACCTGCCCCCAAATCTGATGCAACCTCTCCACCACAGCATCCACTCCAGGACAATCCGAAGATTCCACCTGACCGGAGGAAAATCGAGGATGAAACCCCGAATTACAGAAAAAAGGAGACACCAAGGTGGCAGAGCTGGCCCGATTATTGAGGGCAAACTCCGCCAAAGGCAAAAAAGCAACCCAATCATCCTGATCTGCAGACACAAAACACCTCAAATATGTCTCCAAGGTCTGATTCGTCCGCTCGGTCTGGCCATTAGTCTGAGGATGGAAAGCAGACGAGAAAGACAAATCTATGCCCATCCTAGCACAGAATGCCCGCCAAAATCTAGACACGAATTGGGTTCCTCTGTCAGAAATGATATTCTCCGGAATACCATGCAAACGAACCACATTTTGAAAAAACAGAGGAACCAACTCGGAAGAAGAAGGCAACTTAGGCAGGGGAACCAAATGGACCATCTTAGAGAAACGGTCACACACCACCCAGATGACAGACATCTTCTGAGAAACAGGAAGATCCGAAATAAAATCCATCGAGATGTGCGTCCAAGGCCTCTTCGGGATAGGCAAGGGCAACAACAATCCACTAGCCCGAGAACAACAAGGCTTGGCCCGAGCACAAACGTCACAAGACTGCACAAAGCCTCGTACATCTCGTGACAGGGAAGGCCACCAGAAGGACCTTGCCACCAAATCCCTGGTACCAAAGATTCCAGGATGACCTGCCAACGCAGAAGAATGAACCTCAGAAATGACTTTACTGGTCCAATCATCAGGAACAAACAGTCTACCAGGTGGGCAACGATCAGGTCTATCCGCCTGAAACTTCTGCAAGGCCCGCCGCAGGTCTGGAGAAACGGCAGACAATATCACTCCATCCTTAAGGATACCTGTAGGTTCAGAACCACCAGGGGAGTCAGGCTCAAAACTCCTAGAAAGGGCATCCGCCTTAACATTCTTAGAACCCGGTAGGTATGACACCACAAAATTAAACCGAGAGAAAAACAACGACCAGCGCGCCTGTCTAGGATTCAGGCGTCTGGCGGACTCAAGATAAATTAAATTTTTGTGGTCGGTCAATACCACCACCTGATGTCTAGCCCCCTCAAGCCAATGACGCCACTCCTCAAAAGCCCACTTCATGGCCAAAAGCTCCCGATTCCCAATATCATAATTCCGCTCGGCGGGCGAAAATTTACGAGAAAAAAAAGCACAAGGTTTCATCACGGAGCAGTCGGAACTTCTCTGCGACAAAACCGCCCCAGCTCCGATTTCAGAAGCGTCGACCTCAACCTGAAAAGGAAGAGCAACATCAGGCTGACGCAACACAGGGGCGGAAGAAAAGCGGCGCTTAAGCTCCCGAAAGGCCTCCACAGCAGCAGGGGACCAATCAGCAACATCAGCACCCTTCTTAGTCAAATCAGTCAATGGTTTAACAACATCAGAAAAACCAGCAATAAATCGACGATAAAAGTTAGCAAAGCCCAAAAATTTCTGAAGACTCTTAAGAGAAGAGGGTTGCGTCCAATCACAAATAGCCTGAACCTTGACAGGATCCATCTCGATGGAAGAGGGGGAAAAAATGTATCCCAAGAAGGAAATCTTTTGAACCCCAAAAATGCACTTAGAACCCTTCACACACAAGGAATTAGACCGCAAAACCTGAAAAACCCTCCTGACCTGCTGGACATGAGAGTCCCAGTCATCCGAAAAAATCAGAATATCATCCAGATACACAATCATAAATTTATCCAAATAATCACGGAAAATGTCATGCATAAAGGACTGAAAGACTGAAGGGGCATTTGAAAGGCCAAAAGGCATCACCAAATACTCAAAGTGGCCCTCGGGCGTATTAAATGCGGTTTTCCACTCATCCCCCTGCTTAATTCGCACCAAATTATACGCCCCACGGAGATCTATCTTAGAGAACCACTTGGCCCCCTTTATGCGAGCAAACAAATCAGTCAGCAGTGGCAACGGATATTGATATTTAACCGTGATTTTATTCAAAAGCCGATAATCAATACACGGCCTCAAAGAGCCATCTTTCTTCGCCACAAAGAAAAAACCGGCTCCTAAGGGAGATGACGAAGGACGAATATGTCCCTTTTCCAAGGACTCCTTTATATATTCTCGCATAGCAGCATGTTCAGGCACAGACAGATTAAATAAACGACCCTTAGGGTATTTACTACCCGGAATCAAATCTATGGCACAATCGCACTCCCGGTGCGGAGGTAATGAACCAAGCTTAGGTTCTTCAAAAACGTCACGAAAGTCAGACAAGAATTCAGGAATCTCAGAGGGAATAGATGATGAAATGGAAACCACAGGTACGTCCCCATGCGTCCCCTTACATCCCCAGCTTAACACAGACATAGCTTTCCAGTCGAGGACTGGGTTATGAGATTGCAGCCATGGCAATCCAAGCACCAACACATCATGTAGATTATACAGCACAAGAAAGCGAATAATCTCCTGATGATCCAGATTAATTCGCATAGTTACTTGTGTCCAGTATTGTGGTTTATTACTAGCCAATGGGGTGGAGTCAATCCCCTTCAGAGGTATAGGAGCTTCAAGAGGCTCTAAATCATACCCACAGCGTTTGGCAAAGGACCAATCCATAAGACTCAAAGCGGCGCCAGAGTCGACATAGGCGTCCGCGGTAATAGATGATAAAGAACAAATCAGGGTCACAGATAGAAAAAACTTAGACTGAAAAGTGCCAATTGAAACTGACTTATCAAGCTTCTTAGTACGCTTAGAGCATGCTGATATAACATGAGTTGAATCACCACAATAAAAGCACAACCCATTTTTTCGTCTAAAATTCTGCCGTTCGCTTCTGGACAGAATTCTATCACATTGCATATTCTCTGGCGTCTTCTCAGTAGACACCGCCAAATGGTGCACAGGTTTGCGCTCCCGCAGACGTCTATCGATCTGGATAGCCATTGTCATGGACTCATTCAGACCCGCAGGCACAGGAAACCCCACCATAACATCCTTAATGGCATCAGAGAGACCCTCTCTGAAATTCGCCGCCAGGGCGCACTCATTCCACTGAGTAAGCACAGACCATTTACGGAATTTTTGGCAATATATTTCAACTTCATCTTGCCCCTGAGATAGGGACATCAAGGCTTTTTCCGCCTGAAGCTCTAAATGAGGTTCCTCATAAAGCAACCCCAAGGCCAGAAAAAACGCATCCACATTGAGCAACACAGGATCCCCTGGAGCCAATGCAAAAGCCCAATCTTGAGGGTCGCCCCGGAGCAAGGAAATCACAATCCTGACCTGCTGGGCAGGATCTCCGGCAGAGCGAGATTTCAGGGACAAAAACAACTTGCAATTATTTTTGAAATTTTGAAAGCAAGATCTATTCCCCGAGAAAAATTCAGGCAAAGGAATTCTAGGTTCAGATATAGGAACATGAAAAACAAAGTCTTGTAAATTTTGAACTTTCGTGGTGAGATTATTCAAACCTGCAGCTAAACTCTGAATATCCATTTTAAACAGGTGAACACAGAGCCATTCCAGGATTAGAAGGAGAGAGAGAGAGGAAGGCTGCAATATAGGCAGACTTGCAAGTGATTCAATTGAAAGCACACTCAGAACTGAAGGGAAAAAAAAAAAAAAATTTTCAGCAGACTTCTTTTTTCTCTCCTTTCTCTGCCAATAACTTTAACCCTTTGTGGGCCGGTCAAACTGTTATGGTTCTCAATGGCAAGAGAACATAGCCCAGCATACATAAGAACTAGCTCTTGGAAGGATGGAAACTAAACTGACCATGAACTAAACCTGCCGCACAACTGATAGTAGCCGGGTAGCGTGCCTACGTTTTATCCCTAGACGCCCAGCGCCAGCCGGAGGACTAACTAATCCTGGCAGAGGAAAATACAGTCCTGGCTCACCTCTAGAGAAATTTCCCCGAAAGGCAGACAGAGGCCCCCACATATATTGGCGGTGATTTTAGATGAAAATGACAAACGTAGTATGAAAATAGGTTTAGCAAAATCGAGGTCCGCTTACTAGATAGCAGGAAGACAGAAAGGGCACTTTCATGGTCAGCTGAAAACCCTATCAAAACACCATCCTGAAATTACTTTAAGACTCTAGTATTAACTCATAATATCAGAGTGGCAATTTTAGATCACAAGAGCTTTCCAGACACAGAAACGAAACAACAGCTGTGAACTGGAACAAAATGCAAAAACAAACAAGGACAAAAGTCCACTTAGCTGGAAGTTGTCTAGAAGCAGGAACATGCACAGAAAGGCTTCTGATTACAATGTTGACCGGCATGGAAGTGACAGAGAAGCAAGGTTAAATAGCGACTCCCACATCCTGACGGGAACAGGTGAACAGGGGGGATGATGCACACAAGTTCAATTCCACCAGTGGCCACCGGGGGAGCCCAAAATCCAATTTCACAACAGCTGTGATTATAATTACATCCAAACACAGTTGGTTCTAACCTTCCTATAAATGCAGGCTTTACCATGTTATTAGCCATAGGTAAGTGTTCACACTAGGCAGACAGGTTAGTTACCCATCCGATCTGAGATTACCTTGACGTTTGGTGGATGGGTGTTGTGAATGCCGCTCTTGGGCTCCCTCCGGTGGTTGTAAGTGGCATTTTTGTGAGTTCTGCTCTTGGGCTCCCTCCGGTGGTTTTAAGTGGTACTGCTGCTCCTTGGATTTAGTAGTCAGCAGCTGCTTCCACTGATTGTCTTTCTGGCTCGACTATTTAGCCTGGTTCTATCCTTCAGCCTGTGCCAGTTGTCAATGGTTCCTGGTTGGATTCACATCTCTGGTTGGATTTCCCTGATATTCTGACCAGATCAGCAAGATAAGTCCTTGCTTTGTTCTTTTGCAGTCCACTTGTTGTGGACTTAATCTTTCTGCACTTTCTATGTTTTTTCTAGTCCAGCTTGTCAGTATGGATTTATTCAGTTAAGCTGGAAGCTCTGGGAAGCAGATTTACCCTCCACACCTTTAGTCAGGTGTGGAGATTTTTGTAAACTCTGTGGTGGATTTTTCTAGTTTTTAATACTGACCGCACAGTATTCTTTCCTGTTCTATTTATCTAGTTAGACTGGCCTCCTTTGCTACATCCTGGTTTCATTCTGCGTATGTCATTTCCCTCTCCACTCACAGTAAATATTTGTGGGGGGCTGTCCTATCCTTTGGGGATTTTCTCTGAGGCAAGATAGCTTTCCTGTTTCTATCTTTAGGGGTAGTTAGTCCTCCGGCTGTGACGAGGTGTCTAGGGAGTGACAGGAACATCCCACGGCTACTTCTAGTGTTGTGTTAAGCTCAGGAACTGCGGTCAGTACAGGTACCACCTCCTCCAGAGCACGTCCCATGTTGCTCCTAAACCACCAGCTCATAACAGATGGGCTCACAATTTTTGGCCAAATCTTGTGCTAAGCATCTCATGTGTTTTTTCATAGATTTCACAAGCCAGTATGCTATTCACATTTCATGTATCGCACATTTCCTTGCTTTAGCACAGTAAAATTGAGTGCAGCCATTATCTATTTGCTATGTAAGACTTTTTGGTTATGCACCAGTTCAGACTAGATGGCTGTTCAGTCAGTTTTTCTATATTTGCTATGTACTGTTTTTTCTGACTTGAACGCCCCGCCCTTCACCATGCTGTGATTTTAATTACATCCAAACACAGTTGGTTCTAACCTTCCTATAAATGCAGGCTTTACCATGTTATTAGCCATAGGTTAGTGTTCACACTAGGCAGACAGGTTAGTTACCCATCCGATCTGAGATTACCTTGATGTTTGGTGGATGGGCTCACAATTTTTGGCCAAATCTTGTGCTAAGTATCTCATGTGTTTTTTCATAGATTTCACAAGCCAGTATGCTATTCACATTTCATGTATCGCACATTTCCTTGCTTTAGCACAGTAAAATTGAGTGCAGCCATTATCTATTTGCTATGTAAGATGTCATGAATCCCCAATGGCGAGGGATAGCACAGGACAAGCAAAGTATAATAAATATCGGACGAGCTCTAGGGTGATGGAACCTGGGCTGACCGCTGCCCTACGCCTGACAAACGCAACTAGAGATAGCCAGGGAGCGTGCCTACGTTGGTTCTAGACGCCACGCACCAGCCTAAGAGCTAACTAGTACTGCAGAGAAAACAAGACCTCACTTGCCTCCAGAGGAATTAACCCCAAAGGTATAGTTGCCCCCCACATGTATTGACGGTGAAATGAGAGGAAGGCACACACATAGAGATGATGTATATAGGTTTAGCAAATAGAGGCCCGCTGAAAACTAGAAAGCAGAATGACACAAAAGGGGACTGAGCGGTCAGCAAAAAACCCTAATCAAAAAAAAACCATCCTGAGATTACAAGAACCCATGTGCCAACTCATGGCACATGGGGAGAACCTCAGTCCACTAGAGCAACCAGCTAGCATAGAGACATTCTAAGCAAGCTGGACCAAAAACCAAACAACTGAAAATCAGCACTTAGCTTATCCTGAAAGATCTGGGAGCAGGTAGGCAGGAACCAAACAGAGCACATCTGAACACATTGATAGCCGGCAAGGGAAATGACAGAAAGGCCAGGTAAAATAGGAAACACCCAGCCTCTGATGGACAGGTGGAAACCAAAGGCCGCAACCCACCAAAGTCACCCAGTACCAGCAGTAACCACCAGAGGGAGCCCACAAACAGAATCCACAACAGTACCCCCCCCTTGAGGAGGGGTCACCGAACCCTCACGAGAACCCCCAGGGCGATCAGGGTGAGCTCTATGGAAGGCGCGGACCAAATCAGTCGCATGAACATCGGAGGCGACCACCCAGGAATTATCCTCCTGACCATAACCCTTCCACTTAACCAAATACTGGAGTTTGCGTCTGGAAACACGAGAATCCAAGATCTTTTCAACAACATACTCCAATTCTCCCTCCACCAGCACCGGAGCAGGAGGCTCGACCGAAGGAACAACGGGCACCTCATACCTCCGCAACAATGACCGATGGAACACATTATGAATAGCAAACGATGCTGGGAGATCCAAACGGAAAGATACAGGGTTAAGAATCTCCGAGATCCTATAAGGACCGATGAACCGAGGCTTGAACTTAGGAGAAGAGACCTTCATAGGGACAAAACGAGAAGACAACCACACCAAGTCCCCAACAAGAAGTCGGGGACCCACGCGGCGACGGCGATTAGCAAACTGCTGAGTCTTCTCCTGAGACAACTTCAAATTGTCCACCACCTGATTCCAAATCTGATGTAACCTGTCCACCACCACGTCCACTCCAGGACAATCCGAAGATTCCCCCTGACCAGAGGAAAAACGAGGATGAAACCCCGAATTACAAAAAAAAGGAGAGACCAACGTGGCAGAACTAGCCCGATTATTAAGAGCAAATTCGGCCAGTGGCAAAAAAGCAACCCAGTCATCCTGATCAGCAGAAACAAAACACCTCAAATAAGTTTCCAAGGTCTGATTAGTTCGCTCCGTCTGGCCATTCGTCTGAGGATGGAATGCAGATGAGAAAGACAAATCAATGCCCATCTTGGCACAAAACGTCCGCCAAAATCTAGACACAAACTGGGATCCCCTGTCAGAAACGATATTCTCCGGAATCCCATGCAAACGAACCACGTTCTGAAAAAACAAAGGAACCAACTCAGAGGAGGAGGGCAACTTAGGCAAGGGCACCAAATGAACCATCTTAGAAAAGCGGTCACACACAACCCAGATAACGGACATTTTCTGTGAAACCGGGAGATCAGAAATAAAATCCATGGAAATGTGCGTCCAAGGCCTCTTTGGGATGGGCAATGATAACAACAACCCACTAGCCCATGAACAGCAAGGCTTAGCTCGAGCACACACTTCACAAGACTGCACAAAGGTACGCACATCCCTAGACAAGGAAGGCCACCAAAAAGACCTGGCCACCAAGTCTCTTGTACCAAATATTCCAGGATGACCAGCCAACACAGAAGAATGGACCTCGGAGATGACTCTACTGGTCCAATCATCCGGAACAAACAGTCTTTCTGGTGGACATCGATCCGGTTTATCCACCTGAAACTCCTGCAATGCGCGTCGCAAGTCTGGGGATACGGCGGACAATATTACCCCATCCCTAAGAATACCAGCAGGCCCAGTGTCTCCAGGAGAGTCAGGCACAAAACTCCTGGAAAGAGCATCTGCCTTCACATTCTTTGAACCTGGCAGGTATGAAACCACGAAATTGAAACGAGAAAAAAATAACGACCAACTAGCCTATCTAGGATTCAAACGCCTGGCAGACTCAAGGTAAATAAGATTCTTGTGATCAGTCAAGACCACCACACGATGTTTAGCACCCTCAAGCCAATGATGCCACTCCTCAAATGCCCACTTCATGGCCAAAAGCTCCCGATTACCCACATCATAATTGCGCTCGGCGGGCGAGAATTTTCTAGAGAAGAAAGCACATGGCTTCATCACCGAGCCATTAGAACTTCTCTGTGACAAAACCGCCCCCGCTCCAATCTCGGAAGCATCAACCTCCACCTGAAAAGGAAGTGAAACATCTGGTTGACACAACACAGGAGCAGAAGAAAACCGGCGCTTAAGTTCCCGAAAGGCCTCCACGGCCGCAGGAGACCAATCAGCAACATCAGCACCCTTTTTAGTCAAATCAGTCAAAGGTTTAACAATACTGGAAAAATTAGCAATGAACCGACGATAAAAATTAGCAAACCCCAAGAACTTCTGAAGGCTCTTAACAGATGTAGGTTGTGTCCAGTCACAAATAGCCTGAACCTTAACGGGATCCATCTCAATAGTAGAAGGAGAAAAAATGTACCCCAAAAAAGAAATCTTCTGGACTCCGAAGAGACACTTTGAGCCCTTCACAAACAGAGAATTGGCCCGCAAAACCTGAAACACCTTCCTGACCTGTAGAACATGAGACTCCCAGTCATCAGAAAACACCAAAATATCATCCAAATACACAATCATAAACTTATCCAGATATTCACGGAAAATATTGTGCATAAAGGACTGAAAGACTGACGGAGCATTGGAGAGTCCAAAAGGCATTACCAAATACTCAAAATGGCCCTCAGGCGTATTAAATGCGGTTTTCCACTCATCACCCTGTTTTATCCGCACCAGATTATACGCACCACGAAGATCTATTTTAGTGAACCACCTAGCCCCCTTAATGCGAGCAAACAAATCAGTAAATAATGGCAATGGATACTGGTATTTGACTGTAATCTTATTCAGAAGGCGATAATCTATACAAGGCCTCAGGGAACCATCTTTTTTTGCCACGAAAAAAAAACCTGCTCCCAGAGGGGACGAAGATGGACGAATATGTCCCTTTTCCAAGGACTCCTTAATATAATTCCGCATAGCAGTATGCTCTGGCAGTGACAGATTAAATAAACGACCCTTAGGGAACTTACTGCCAGGAATCAATTCTATAGCACAGTCACACTCTCTATGAGGAGGGAGCGAATTGAGCTTAGGCTCCTCAAAAACATCCCTATAATCCGACAAAAACGCAGGGATCTCCGAAGGAGTAGATGAAGCGATAGAAATCGGAGGTGCATCATCATGAACCCCCTGACATCCCCAGCTTAGCACAGACATTGTTTTCCAGTCCAGGACAGGATTATGAGTTTGTAACCATGGCAGACCAAGCACTAGTACATCATGTAAATTATACAGTACAAGGAAGCGAATCACCTCCTGATGAACGGGAGTCATGCGCATGGTCACTTGTGTCCAATACTGCGGTTTATTCATAGCCAATGGTGTAGAATCAATTCCCTTCAGAGGAATAGGAACTTCCAGAGGCTCTAGACTAAAACCGCAGCGTTTAGCAAATGACCAATCCATAAGACTCAGGGCAGCGCCTGAATCCACATAGGCATCGACGGAAATGGAAGACAGTGAAAAAATCAAAGTCAGAGACAAAATGAACTTAGACTGCAGAGTATCAATGGCAAAAGATTTATCAACCCTTTTTGTGCGTTTAGAGCATGCTGATATAACATGAGCTGAATCACCACAATAAAAACACAAACCATTTTTCCGCCTATAATTTTGCCGTTCACTTCTGGACTGAATTCTATCACATTGCATAGTCTCAGGTGCCTGTTCAGAAGACACCGCCAACTGGTGCACGGGTTTGCGCTCCCGTAAACGCCGATCAATCTGAATGGCCATAGCCATAGACTCATTCAGACCTGTAGGCGCAGGGAACCCCACCATAATATCCTTAATGGCCTCAGAAAGACCATTTCTGAAGTTTGCAGCCAGGGCGCACTCATTCCACTGAGTAAGCACCGACCATTTCCGAAATTTCTGACAATATATTTCCGCTTCATCATGCCCCTGAGAGAGGGCTAACAAAGCCTTTTCAGCCTGAATCTCTAGGTTAGGTTCCTCATAGAGCAATCCCAATGCCAGAAAAAACGCATCCACACTGAGCAATGCAGGATCCCCTGGTGCCAATGCAAATGCCCAATTCTGAGGGTCGCCCCGTAGGAACGATATAACAATCTTGACCTGTTGAGCAGGGTCTCCAGAGGAGCGAGATTTCAAAGAGAGAAACAATTTACAATTGTTCCTGAAATTCAGGAAGGTAGATCTATCTCCAGAAAAAAACTCTGGAATAGGAATTCTAGGTTCAGACATGGGAGTGTGAACAACGAAATCCTGTATGTTTTGAACCTTTGCTGCGAGATTACTCAGGCTGGAAGCCAAACTCTGGACATCCATGATTAACAGCTAAGATCAGAGCCATTCAAGGGTTAAGAGGAGGTAAGAAGCAGCTAGACAGCAATTAAGGGCTAGGCAGCAAAACTCTGAAGGAAAAAAAAAAAAAAATTTCCCTTGAACACTTCTTTTTCTCCTGCTTCAGCCCAAACAATTAACACTTTGTGGGCCGGCTATACTGTCATGAATCCCCAATGGCGAGGGATAGCACAGGACAAGCAAAGTATAATAAATATCGGACGAGCTCTAGGGTGATGGAACCTGGGCTGACCGCTGCCCTACGCCTGACAAACGCAACTAGAGATAGCCAGGGAGCGTGCCTACGTTGGTTCTAGACGCCACGCACCAGCCTAAGAGCTAACTAGTACTGCAGAGAAAACAAGACCTCACTTGCCTCCAGAGGAATTAACCCCAAAGGTATAGTTGCCCCCCACATGTATTGACGGTGAAATGAGAGGAAGGCACACACATAGAGATGATGTATATAGGTTTAGCAAATAGAGGCCCGCTGAAAACTAGAAAGCAGAATGACACAAAAGGGGACTGAGCGGTCAGCAAAAAACCCTAATCAAAAAAAAACCATCCTGAGATTACAAGAACCCATGTGCCAACTCATGGCACATGGGGAGAACCTCAGTCCACTAGAGCAACCAGCTAGCATAGAGACATTCTAAGCAAGCTGGACCAAAAACCAAACAACTGAAAATCAGCACTTAGCTTATCCTGAAAGATCTGGGAGCAGGTAGGCAGGAACCAAACAGAGCACATCTGAACACATTGATAGCCGGCAAGGGAAATGACAGAAAGGCCAGGTAAAATAGGAAACACCCAGACACTGATGGACAGGTGGAAACCAAAGGCCGCAACCCACCAAAGTCACCCAGTACCAGCAGTAACCACCAGAGGGAGCCCACAAACAGAATCCACAACAGTAAGACTTTTTGGTTATGCACCAGTTCAGACTAGATGGCTGTTCAGTCAGTTTTTCTATATTTACTATGTACTGTTTTTTCTGACTTGAACGCCCCGCCCTTCACCATGCTGTGATTTTAATTACATCCAAACACAGTTGGTTCTAACCTTCTTATAAATGCAGGCTTTATCATGTTATTAGCCATAGGTAAGTGTTCACACTAGGCAGACAGGTTAGTTACCCATCCGATCTGAGATTACCTTGACGTTTGGTGGATGGGCTCACAATTTTTGGACAAATCTTGTGCTAAGCATCTCATGTGTTTTTTCATAGATTTCACAAGCCAGTATGCTATTCACATTTCATGTATCACACATTTCCTTGCTTTAGCACAGTAAAATTGAGTGCAGCCATTATCTATTTGCTATGTAAGATTTTTGGTTATGCACCAGTTCAGACTAGATGGCTGTTCAGTCAGTTTTTCTATATTTACTATGTACTGTTTTTTCTGACTTGAACGCCCCGCCCTTCACCATGCTGTGATTTTAATTACATCCAAACACAGTTGGTTCTAACCTTCCTATAAATGCAGGCTTTACCTTGTTATTAGCCATAGGTAAGTGTTCACACTAGGCAGACAGGTTAGTTACCCATCCGATCTGAGATTACCTTGACGTTTGGTGGATGGGCTCACAATTTTTGGCCAAATCTTGTGCTAAGCATCTCATGTGTTTTTTCATAGATTTCACAAGCCAGTATGCTATTCACATTTCATGTATCGCACATTTCCTTGCTTTAGCACAGTAAAATTGAGTGCAGCCATTATCTATTTGCTATGTAAGATTTTTGGTTATGCACCAGTTCAGACTAGATGGCTGTTCAGTCAGTTTTTCTATATTTACTTTGAGCAACCGCATGGCAGCCCAGGAAAACAAACTTGCTGGTATAGAGTCCCAGTATGGACGGGCTTTTCAGGACATAAGCACGCAAATGGCTGCACAAGTGACTTAACCCTCTGGGCAACCGCCACCAGCTGGCCCACCTAAGGTGCCCCCATTCAGATTTAATGGTGATCGCGACAAATTTCGTGGCTTTGTGAATCAATGTATGCTATATTTTGATGTGCATGCTGACCATTTTTCTACTGATAGATCCAAAGTATTGTGTGTAATAATGCTACTGACCTCACGAGCGCTCGCCTGGGCGAATCCGATGATTGAGTCTCGTGACCCACGGTTAAATGACTTGGATGATTTCTTGGCCGCTATGGCATTAATGTTTGATGACCCTAATCGCCGTGCAACCGCTGAATCTGCTTTGTTGTCTTTACGCCAGGCTAAACGTTGTTATTGAGTATACCAATGAATTCAGGAGATTGGCGGTAGATACCAATTGGGACAGTTATGCACAATTGCCTATTTTTAAAAGGGGTCTGTCTAGTATTGTAAAAGATGAACTATCTCGCGGCCAGTCTGACCACTTCTTGATCAATTGTCCTAAGTGTCCTAGACGGCCTAACAAGGTGCTAGCAGCAATAGGGGAGTATGACAACTGGGATGATGAATCTGACATCTCTGAATGTAGCCTGCCTTTAAACGCTGTATTCCATTCACTTTCTATGACTTCACCCCACAAGGAGCTGAAGGAAAAGAAATCTCACTGTTCTCTCCCTATTAAGATCCTGTGTTCAGGACAGTGGATTTCCAGTTCAGCTATGATTGACTTTGGTGCAGGTGGCAATTTCATGGATATTGCATTTGCCAAGGAACATGGTATTAAAATTCAGCAAAGAGCCTCTCCAATTACCATGGAAACAGTGGATGGGTCACCTTTAATCTCTGGGCCTGTGGATCAGGAGATGGTACTCATTGAAATTTTGTTGGAGCCTAATCATCAGGAGCAACTTTCTTTCTTGCTAATTTCTTCTCCTCATTTTCCTGTGATTTTAGGCATTCCTTGGTTGCGTTCTCAGAACCCAATTATCAACTGGGAGACCAAGGAGATTATCTTCCCAACAAGGAGCAACTCAGCGTTAACAGATGCTGTCCCTGAGTCCACGGCTACGGAACCACATGTACAGGTATTTTCTTTACCTCCAGCTTATAAAGAGTTCTCTGACATCTGTGACAAGAAGAATGCAGATCAGCTTCCTCCACACAGGCATTATGACTGTCCCATTGAGCTGCTTCCCGGGGCAGCCATTCCTTTTGGTAACGTATACCCTTTGGCGGCACCTGAGCTTCCAGCCTTAAAAGAGTATATTGATGAAAATCTGGCCAAAGGCTTCATACATCCTTCTTCCTCACCAGCAGGGGCACCTACCTTTTTTGTAAAGAAGAAGGATGGGACCCTGAGACCCTGTGTTGACTATCGATAACTCAATAAGGTAACTGTACGAAACCTTTACCCTTTGCCTCTGATTCCCGAATTACTGGAAAGAGTCCGCCATGCTAAGGTGTTCTCTAAACTGGATCTTCGTGGGGCTTATAATTTGGTGCGTATTCGTCCAGGGGATGAGTGGAAGACAGTATTCAGATGCCGGTATGGACACTTTGAATCTCTTGTGATGCCCTTGGGCTTTGTAACACCCCTGCAACATTTCAACACCTTGCTAGTGACATTTTCAGAGATTTGTTGGACCAGTTTGTATTGATCTATTTGTACGATATACTAATCTTTTCTGACTCTCTACAGGAACATGAAGAACATGTCAAAACTGTTTTAAGACGTCTGAAAGAGAACCATCTGTATATTAAGCCGGAGAAATGCGAGTTCCATCGTTCTGAGATACAGTTCTTAGGATATATCATCTCTCCCCAGGGGCTGAACATGGAATCTGGTAAGATTCAGGCTATCCTTGACTGGCCGGTACCCAAGAACGTTAAGGAGGTCCAACGTTTTATTGGTTTTGCAAATTTCTACAGACGCTTCATTCAAAAGTTTTCTGATATTGTCCGTCCCATTACTTCCTTGACAAACAAGGAAAAGCCCTTTAAGTGGTCATCACAGGCTCAAGAAGCTTTTGATCGGCTTAAGGTCTGCTTCACATCAGCACCGCTGTTGATACACCCAGATCAAACACTTCCTTTCATTGTAGAGGTGGACGCTTCTGATAATGATTGGGGGGCTATTCTTTCCCAAAGAACTGGAGAGAAGGGTCTGCTGCATCCTTGTGCTTTCTTTTCCCATAGACTAACCTCACCAGAGAAGACTTACGACATGGGAGACAAGGAATTGCTGGCTATTATTGCGGCTTTCAAAGAATGGAGGCTGTTGTGAACTCTGTTTTCAGGCTCCCTCTTGTGGTCACTGGTGGTATTGTGTGACTTTTGCTTTGGGCTCCCCCTGGTGGCTTTGTTTGTTATCCTGCTGGTCTCTGGCTATCAGCTGGTTCGTTATCCTCTGGGAGGTTCCTATATAGCTCTGTTTTGCTTTCACTTGTTGCCGGCTGTCGATGTAATCAGTGCTACTCAGATTCCTTCTGACTACCTTGCTCCCAGTCCATCCAGGACAAGCTAAGTTTTGTTTGCTCATTTTTTGATCAGCAGTGTTTATCATGTTTTCTTGTCCAGCTTGCTAAAATGTGATTCCCTCACTTGCTGGATGCTCTAGTGGACTGAGTTTCTCCCCACACACCATTAGTTGGTGTGTGGGTTCTTGAAATCTCAGGATGGATATTTTGTAAGGGTTTTTTATTGATCGCATAGACCACTGCTCTATTTTCTGCTTTCTAGTACTAGTGGGCCTCTTTTGCTGAATCTGATTTCATCCCTACGTATGTGCCTTCTTCTTACTTCACCGTTAATATTTGTTGGGGGCTTCTATATCTTTGGGGATTATTTCTCTGGAGGCAAGCGAGGTCTTTCTTTCTCTTTAGGGGTAGCTAGTTCCTCAGGCTGGCTCGAGACGTCTAGGAATAATTTAGGCACGTTCACTGGCTACCTCTAGTTGTGTTTGATAGGTTCAGATTTGCGATCAGTCCAGTTACCATCTCCCTAGAGCTTGTCCTTAGTTTATTCACTTGCTGGTCTATTCGTGATCCTCAGCCACTAAGGATCATAACAGTACAGCCGGCCAATAAAGTGTTAATTGCATGGCAGAAGCAGGAGAAAAGAAGCCTTGAGAATTTTTTTTTTTTTTGTTGCCGTGTGTCTAGCTGCTGTGGCTAGCTTCTCTCCTCCTCTTAATCTTGGTGTGGCTCTGAGTTCAGCTGCTGACATGGATGTCCAGAGCTTGGCTTCCAGTCTGGATCATCTTGCTGCTAGGGTTCAAAGTATTCAGGATTTTGTTGTTCACAGTCCTATGTCAGAGCCTAGAATACCTATTCCGGAGTTGTTTTCTGGAGATAGATCTAGGTTCGTGAATTTTAGGAACAATTGTAAGTTGTTTCTTTCTTTGAAACCTCTTTCCTCTGGTGATGCCGTTCAGCAAGTTAAGATTATCATTTCCTTTTTGCGCGGTGACCCTCAAGATTGGGCCTTCGCATTGGCGCCAGGGGATCCTGCATTGCTTATTGTAGATGCGTTTTTTCTAGCCCTTGGATTGCTCTATGAGGAACCTAATCTTGAGAACCAGGCTGAAAAAACGTTATTGGCCCTCTCGCAGGGGCAAGATGAAGCAGAGTGTACTGCCAGAAATTTCGGAAATGGTCGGTGCTTACTCAGTGGAATGAGTGTGCCCTGGCTGCAAATTTCAGAGAAGGTCTTTCTGAAGCCATTAAGAATGTCATGGTGGGGTTCCCTACGCCTGCAGGTCTGAATAAGTCAATGACTCTGGCCATTCAGATTGATCAGCGTTTGCGGGAGCGCAAACCTGTGCACCATTTGGCGGTGTCTTGTGAACAGACACCTGAATCTATGCAATGTGACAGAATTCTGACCAGAAGTGAACGGCAAAATTATAGACGGCAGAATGGGTTGTGCTTTTACTGTTGGTGACTCAGCTCATGTTATCTCAGCATGCTCTAAGCGCAAAAAAAAGGTTGATAAATCTGTCACCATTGGTACTTTACAGCCTAAGTTCATTTTGTCTGTTACCCTGATTTGTTCCCTGTCATCTTACCCGGTTAATGCTTTTGTAGATTCAGGTGCCGCCCTGAGTCTGATGGATTGGTCATTTGCCAGGCGCTGTGGTTTTGATTTGGAGCCTTTAAAATTCCCTATTCCACTAAGGGGCATTGATTCTACACCATTGGCTACGAATAGACCTCAGTACTGGACACAAGTGACCATGTGCATGACTCCTGTTCATCAGGAGGTGATTCGCTTTCTTGTACTGCATAATTTGCATGATGTCGTCGTGTTGGGTCTACCATGGTTGCAGACTCATAATCCAGTCCTGGATTGGAAAGCTATGTCGGTGTCAAGTTGGGGTTGTCAGGGAATTCATGGTGACGCTCCTGTGGTGTCAATTGCTTCGTCCACTCCTTCTGATGTCCCTACGTTTTTGTCAGACTACCAGGATGTATTTGAGGAGCCCAAACTCAATTCTCTACCTCCTCATAGGGACTGTGATTGTGCTATAAATTTGATTCCTGGTAGTAAGTTTCCTAAGGGACGACTTTTCAATTTATCTGTGCCGGAGCATGCTGCCATGCGGAGTTATATAAAGGAGTCTTTAGAGAAGCGACATATTCGCCCGTCCTCATCCCCTCTTGGTGCAGGATTCTTTTTTGTGGCTAAAAAGGATGGTTCCCTGAGATCCTGTATTGATTATCGCCTTTTGAATAAAATCACGGTCAAATTTCAGTATCCTTTGCCATTGTTAACTGATTTGTTTGCTCGCATTAGGGGGTCTAGTTGGTTCACCAAGATAGATCTTCGTGGTGCGTATAACCTTGTGCGTATAAAACAGGGTGATGAATGGAAAACTGCATTTAATACGCCTGAAGGCCATTTTGAGTACTTGGTGATGCCTTTTGGACTTTCTAATGCTCCTTCAGTCTTTCAGTCCTTTATGCATGACATCTTCCGTGAATATCTGGATAAGTTTATGATTGTGTATCTGGATGATATTCTGTTTTTTTCGGATGATTGGGAGTCTCATGTTAAGCAGGTCAGGATGGTCTTTCAGGTCCTGCGTGACAATGCTTTATTTGTGAAGGGCTCAAAATGTCTTTTTGGAGTCCAGAAGATTTCTTTTTTGGGTTTCATTTTTTCTCCTTCTACTATTGAGATGGACCCAGTCAAGGTTCAGGCTATTCATGACTGGACGCAGCCTACATCTGTTAAGAGTCTTCAGAAGTTCTTGGGTTTTGCTAATTTTTACCGTCGGTTCATAGCTAATTTTTCTGGCGTTGTTAAGCCTTTGACGGATTTGACCAAGAAGGGTTCTGATGTGACTAATTGGTCTTCTGCGGCTGTGGAGGCCTTTCGGGAGCTGAAGCGTCGGTTTTCTTCGGCTCTGGTCTTGTGTCAGCCAGATGTCTCACTTCCCTTCCAGGTGGAGGTTGATGCTTCCGAGATTGGAGCGGGGGGCTGTTTTGTCGCAGAGAAGCCCCGATGGCTCTGTGATGAAGCCATGTGCTTTCTTTTCAAGAAAGTTTTCGCCTGCCGAGCGGAATTATGATGTCGGTAATCGGGAGCTGTTGGCTATGAAGTGGGCATTTGAGGAGTGGCGACATTGGCTCGAGGGAGCTAAACATCGTGTGGTGGTCTTGACTGATCACAAGAATTTAATTTATCTCGAGTCGGCCAAGCGGCTGAATTCCAGACAGGCTCGTTGGTCGTTGTTTTTCTCTCGTTTTGATTTCATGGTCTCGTACCTGCCGGGTTCGAAGAATGTGAAGGCTGATGCTCTTTCTAGGAGTTTTGTGCCTGACTCTCCTGGAGATTCTGAGCCGGCTAGTATCCTTAGAGAAGGGGTGATTTTGTCTGCCATCTCCCCAGATTTGCGACGTGTGCTGTAAGAGTTTCAGGCGGATAGACCTGACCACTGTCCACCGGAGAGACTGTTTGTCCCGGATAGATGGACCAACAGAGTCATCTCCGAGGTTCATTCTTCGGTGTTGGCGGGCCATCCTGGAATATTTGGTACCAGAGACTTGGTGGCCAGGTCTTTTTGGTGGCATTCCTTGTCGCGGGATGTGCATTCCTTTGTGCAGTCTTGTGGAATTTGTGCTAGGGCGAAGCCTTGCTGTTCTCGTGCCAGTGGTTTGCTGTTGCCTTTGCCTGTCCCGAAGAGGCCTTGGACGCACATTTCCATGGATTTTATTTCAGATCTCCATGTCTCTCAGAGAATGTCTGTCAACTGGATGGTGTGTGATCGTTTTTCTAAGATGGTCCATTTGGTGCCCTTGCCTAAGTTGCCTTCCTCCTCCGAGTTGGTTCCACTGTTTTTTCAAAATGTGGTTCGTTTGCACAGGATTCCTGAGAACATTGTTTCTGACAGAGGATCCCAGTTTGTGTCTAGATTTTGGCGGACCTTTTGTGCTAAGTTGGGCATTGAATTGTCTTTTTCGTCGGCCTTCCATCCTCAGACGAATGGCCAAACCGAGCTAACTAATCAGACCTTGGAGACTTATTTAAGATGTTTTGTTTCTGCTGACCAGGACGACTGGGTTACTTTTTTGCCGTTGGCCGAGTTTGCCCTTAATAATCGGGCTAGTTCTGCTACTTTGGTTTCTCCTTTTTTTTGTAATTCGGGGTTTCATCCTCGTTTTTCCTCGGGTCAGGTGGAGCCTTCTGACTGTCCTGGAGTGGATGTTGTGGTGGATAGGTTGCATCAGATTTGGAATCATGTGGTGGACAATTTGAAGTTGTCACAAGAGAAGGCTCAGCTCTTTGCCAACCGCCGTCGCTGTGTGGGTCCCTGACTTCGCGTTGGGGACTTGGTTTGGTTGTCTTCTCGCTTCGTTCCTATGAAGGTCTCCTCTCCTAAGTTCAAGCCTCGGTTTATCGGTCCTTATAAGATTCTGGAAGTCCTTGGCCCTGTGTCATTCCGTCTAGACCTCCCGGCATCATTTGCTATTCATAATGTGTTCCATCGCTCGTTGTTGCGGAGGTATGTGGTACCTGTGGTTCCTCCGGTTGAGCCTCCTGCCCCGGTGCTGGTTGAGGGAGAATTGGAATACGTGGTGGAGAAGATCTTGGATTCTCGTGTTTCTAGATGGAGGCTCCAGTATTTGGTCAAGTGGAAGGGCTATGGTCAGGAGGATAATTCTTGGGTTGTCGCCTCTGATGTTCATGCGGCCGATTTGGTTCGTGCCTTCCATGTGGCTCATCCTGATCGCCCTGGGGGTTTTCATGAGGGTTCTGTGACCCCTCCTTAAGGGGGGTACTGTTGTGAACTCTGTTTTCAGGCTCCCTCTTGTGGTCACTGGTGGTATTGTGTGACTTTTGCTTTGGGCTCCCCCTGGTGGCTTTGTTTGTTATCCTGCTGGTCTCTGGCTATCAGCTGGTTCGTTATCCTCTGGGAGGTTCCTATATAGCTCTGTTTTGCTTTCACTTGTTGCCGGCTGTCGATGTAATCAGTGCTACTCAGATTCCTTCTGACTACCTTGCTCCCAGTCCATCCAGGACAAGCTAAGTTTTGTTTGCTCATTTTTTGATCAGCAGTGTTTATCATGTTTTCTTGTCCAGCTTGCTAAAATGTGATTCCCTCGCTTGCTGGATGCTCTAGTGGACTGAGTTTCTCCCCACACACCATTAGTTGGTGCATGGGTTCTTGAAATCTCAGGATGGATATTTTGTAAGGGTTTTTTATTGATCGCATAGACCCCTGCTCTATTTTCTGCTTTCTAGTACTAGTGGGCCTCTTTTGCTGAATCTGATTTCATCCCTACGTATGTGCCTTCTTCTTACTTCACCGTTAATATTTGTTGGGGGCTTCTATATCTTTGGGGATTATTTCTCTGGAGGCAAGCGAGGTCTTTCTTTCTCTTTAGGGGTAGCTAGTTCCTCAGGCTGGCTCGAGACGTCTAGGAATAATTTAGGCACGTTCACTGGCTACCTCTAGTTGTGTTTGATAGGTTCAGATTTGCGATCAGTCCAGTTACCATCTCCCTAGAGCTTGTCCTTAGTTTATTCACTTGCTGGTCTATTTGTGATCCTCAGCCACTAAGGATCATAACAGGAGGCATCATCTGCAAGGAGCTGCACAACAGATCATAGTGCTAACTGACCATCGCAATCTAGAGTTCCTTAGATCCGCTAGATGTCTTTCTCCTCGTCAGGCTTGTTGGAACTTATTTTTAAATCAATTTAACTTTGTTATCTCGTACCGTCCAGGTTCTCATAATGGGAAGGCTGACGCTTTATCCAGAATCCATGCAGCGGATTCCGTACCTGGAGCCCCATCCAAGACCATTCTATCTGATGCCAATTTCATCGGAGTTATCCACAACCAGGACTTGTGGAAGGAGTGCAGGGAGGCTTATGAAGGTGATGTATTTCTGGCCAACCCACCTGTGGATATTAATCTTGTCTTTAAGGGTGGCATGTGGTTCAGAGATCGACATATCTACGTCCCGGAGGTCGTCCGTCTGCAGATCCTCAAGTTGGTACATGACTCCAAGTTGGCTGGTCACAGGGGGGTACAGAAGACACAAGAGTTCCTGAGCCGATTCTTCTGGTGGCCAACTTGCCTGAAGGATACCAAGGACTATGTTCTCTCTTGCGAGTTATGTGCCCATTACAAGACTCCTCATGTGGCACCTACGGGTCTTCTACAACCATTACCTGTTCCATCCCGCCCTTGGGGGTCTATATCAATTGACTTTATTGTGGAGCTGCCTACATTGGGGGGAATGAATACAATCATGGTGGTAGTTGATCGCCTGACTAAAGCTACATAGTTACATAGTTAGTAAGGCCGAAAAAAGACATTTGTCCATCCAGTTCAGCCTATATTCCATCATAATAAATCCCCAGATCTACGTCCTTCTACAGAACCTAATAATTGTATGATACAATATTGTTCTGCTCCAGGAAGACATCCAGGCCTCTCTTGAACCCCTCAACTGAGTTCGCCATCACCACCTCCTCAGGCAAGCAATTCCAGATTCTCACTGCCCTAACAGTAAAGAATCCTCTTCTATTTTGGTGGAAAAACCTTCTCTCCTCCAGACGCAAAGAATGCCCCCTTGTGCCCGTCACCTTCCTTGGTATAAACAGATCTTCAGCTAGATATTTGTATTGTCCCCTTATATACTTATACATGGTTATTAGATCGCCCCTCAGTCGTCTTTTTTCTAGACTAAATAATCCTAATTTCGCTAATCTATCTGGGTATTGTAGTTCTCCCATCCCCTTTATTAATTTTGTTGCCCTCCTTTGTACTCTCTCTAGTTCCATTATATCCTTCTTGAGCACCGGTGCCCAAAACTGGACACAGTGCTCCATGTGCGGTCTAACTAGGGATTTGTACAGAGGCAGTATAATGCTCTCATCATGTGTATCCAGACCTCTTTTAATGATCCTGTTTGCCTTGGCAGCTGCTGCCTGGCACTGGCTGCTCCAGGTAAGTTTATCATTAACTCCTTCTCCATGTCAGATTTACCCAGTGGTTTCCCATTCAGTGTGTAATGGTGATATTTATTCTTTCTTCCCATGTGTATAACCTTACATTTATCATTGTTAAACCTCATCTGCCACCTTTCAGCCCAAGTTTCCAACTTATCCAGATCCATCTGTAGCAGAATACTATCTTCTCTTGTATTAACTGCTTTACATAGTTTTGTATCATCTGCAAATATCAATATTTTACTGTGTAAACCTTCTACCAGATCATAAATGAATATGTTGAAGAGAACAGGTCCCAATACCGACCCCTGCGGTACCCCACTGGTCACAGCGACCCAGTTAGAGACTATACCATTTATAACCACCCTCTGCTTTCTATCACTAAGCCAGTTACTAACCCATTTACACACATTTTCCCCCAGACCAAGCATTCTCATTTTGTGTACCAACCTCTTGTGCGGCACGGTATCAAATGCTTTGGAAAAATCGAGATATACCACGTCCAATTACTCACCGTGGTCCAGCCTTTAGCTTACCTCTTCATAAAAACTGATTAGATTGGTTTGACAGGAGCGATTTCTCATAAACCCATGCTGATATGGAGTTAAACAGTTATTCTCATTGAGATAATCCAGAATAACATCCTTCAGAAACCCTTCAAATATTTTACCAACAGTAGAGGTTAGACTTACTGGCCTATAATTTCCAGGTTCACTTTTAGAGCCCTTTTTGAATATTGGCACCACATTTGCTATGCGCCAGTCCTGCGGAACAGACCCCGTCGCTATAGAGTCCCTAAAAGCTGCTCATTTTGTTCCGTGCACCGGCCTCCCCTCAGCTAAAGATACAGTGAACTTGGTTATACAGAATGTCTTTCGGTTGCACGGGGTTCCGGATGAGATCATCTCTGACCGTGGAGTACAGTTCACTTCAAGATTCTGGAAGGGGTTTTGCTCTGCACTCAATATTAATGTCTGTCTCTCTTCTGCTTACCATCCCCAGACAAATGGTCAGACTGAGCGTACCAACCAGACGCTGGAACAATATCTAAGATGTTATCTCAGCCATCTCCAGGATGATTGGTTGGAGTTGTTGCCGTTAGCCGAATTATCATGTAATAATTCTCAGAGCGCCTCCACTAAATTTACACCTTTCTTTGCCAATCTTGGTTTTAATCCATGTATTTTACCTAGGTCTTCAACTAATTCTCTGGTTCCGGCAGTGGAGGCAGTGGAGGAAAGGCTGACTGCGATGAGACAGAATCTGGAGGTTCTGAAGGAATCCCTGACCACAGCTCAAGAACGTTATAAGAGATCGGCTGATAGATTCCGTAAACCTGCACCCATGTTCAAGGTAGGAGATTCCGTGTGGTTAGCAACTAAGAATCTGAAGTTAAACATTCCTTCACAAAAACTTGGACAGAAATTCATTGGCCCTTTCAAGATCAACGGTATTGTGAGCTCTGTGGCCTGCCGGCTGATGCTGCCTAGGACAATGAAGGTACACTCAGTTTTTCATGTATCTTTACTAAAGCCTCTATCTCCTAATACCTTCCAGGGACGTGTTGTGCCACCTCCGCAGCCTGTGGTGATTGATGGGCAAGAACAATTCGTGGTGGAGGAAATTATTGATTCCAGGATTCGCAGGAATCGGCTCCAATATCTGATAAGATGGCAGGGATATCCCCCTGAGGAAGACTCTTGGGAACCTGTGGAAAACATCAATGCCCAACAGAAGATTTCTCGTTTTCATCAGAGATTCCCTGAGAAACCAGGTCCAGGATCGTCCTGAGGCCGCTTCTAAGGAGGGAGTAATGTCAGGACTCTGAACATTTTTTACCTTTTGTGCATTACTGCCCTTTTTCAAGATGGCGTCTTTGGTCTCATGTGCACTGTGTCTTCCTGCTATAAAATTCCACCCCAGCCTTCAGTCTGTGCTAGAGTATTCTGCCTTGCATCCAGCTCCTGACCTCTGCTTACTCCCTGGCGATACACCTGCTCCTGTGAACCTGTGTGGTGATCCTGCTACTCTGCTCTGAGTTCCTGCTGCATACACAAGTTTCCAGTAATCCTCCTTCATCTGCTGTTCGTGTTTACTTCCATCTGCATTTGCTGGACATGTAAGCTGTTTCTGCTTTGCAATAACCTGAGACTATTAACCAGGCCTCCCTGGTTAAGCTAAGATATGATTTGAACTGCCTAATAAGCATATCTATCTGTGCCTGGACTAAGACAAGGATTTATTCGTGTCAAGTATCCTCAAGAATAACTGTGCTTCATAGACTTTCTGCTTGATTGCATTTTCCTCTGAAGTTTCCTATAGGGTATGTGCACACGTCAGGATTTTGTGCAGAATTTGTGCAGAATTTTCCTGAGATTTTCCTGAGGAAAATCTGGCACCACTCCCAGGAAATCCTTGTGCGTTTTTTGTGCGTTTTTTGTGCGTTTTTGGTGCGTTTTTGGTGCGTTTTTTGATGCGTTTTTTTGTGCGTTTTTTGTGCGTTTTTTAGAACACATAAAGTTGGTTTAAAAAAAAAACCTCCCATGAGGTCATTTCCTGGTCCAACCCCTCTTCTCCATTTTGCTTCCTTGTTGGATTCAACATGCCGCACCATCGTCTTACTCCACAACAGAACCGGCTACTGTTGCATACGGCACTGCTTTTGCTGCACCACCACAGCGAGCAGGTAGGATAATGTCATTAGATGTGAACACTTTGCGTATTAGGCTGGTTTCACACTGTGTACAACAGCCCGTTCAACACATACGTTTACGGGCTGCTGTAACGCAAGTGCTGACTTTGGCACATCGCTAGCGCCGATAGAGCATCTGCTAGCTCTATCAGCGCTAGCAGTGACAGACACGGCAACGCTGCAGTCCGAGTCTCGGGGTCCGACCGTCACTCAAATGACGGCACATGGCTTGCGATGCGTCCGACATAGGAGTCAATGACGGCGCTAGCAGACTACGTTTCATCGCGTTACGCAGCGGTGTAACGTATCACGTATTTCAGTGCCACGTATTTCAGTGCCACGTATTTCAGTGCCACGTATTTCAGTGCCACGTATCACGTATTTCAGTGCCACGTATTTAAGTGCCACGTATTTAAGTGCCACGTATCACGTATTTCAGTGCCACGTATTTCAGTGCCACGTATTTCAGTGCCACGTATCACGTATTTCAGTGCCACGTATTTCAGTGCCACGTATTTCAGTGCCACGTATTTCAGTGCCACGTATCACGTATTTAAGTGCCACGTATTTCAGTGCCACGTATCACGTATTTCAGTGCCATGTATTTCAGTGCCACGTATCACGTATTTCAGTGCCATGTATTTAAGTGCCACGTATCACGTATTTCAGTGTCACGTATTTCAGTGCCACGTATCACGTATTTCAGTGCCACGTATTTAAGTGCCACGTATCACGTATTTCAGTGCCACGTATTTCAGTGCCACGTATTTCAGTGCCACGTATTTCAGTGCCACGTATCACGTATTTCAGTGCCACGTATTTCAGTGCCACGTATTTCAGTGCCACGTATCACGTATTTCAGTGCCACGTATTTCAGTGCCACGTATTTCAGTGCCACGTATTTCAGTGCCACGTATCACGTATTTAAGTGCCACGTATTTCAGTGCCACGTATCACGTATTTCAGTGCCATGTATTTCAGTGCCACGTATCACGTATTTCAGTGCCACGTATTTAAGTGCCACGTATCACGTATTTCAGTGTCACGTATTTCAGTGCCACGTATCACGTATTTCAGTGCCACGTATTTAAGTGCCACGTATCACGTATTTCAGTGCCACGTATTTCAGTGCCACGTATTTCAGTGCCACGTATCACGTATTTCAGTGCCACGTATTTAAGTGCCACGTATTTAAGTGCCACGTATCACGTATTTAAGTGCCACGTATCACGTATTTCAGTGCCACGTATTTCAGTGCCACGTATTTCAGTGCCACGTATTTCAGTGCCATGTATTTCAGTGCCACGTATCACGTATTTCAGTGCCACATATTTAAGTGCCACGTATCACGTATTTCAGTGCCACGTATTTCAGTGCCACGTATTTCAGTGCCACGTATTTCAGTGCCACGTATTTCAGTGCCACGTATCACGTATTTAAGTGCCACGTATTTCAGTGCCACGTATCACGTATTTCAGTGCCATGTATTTCAGTGCCACGTATCACGTATTTCAGTGCCACGTATTTAAGTGCCACATATCACGTATTTCAGTGCCGCGTATTTCAGTGCCACGTATTTCAGTGCCACGTATTTCAGTGCCACGTATCACGTATTTCAGTGCCACGTATTTCAGTGCCACGTATTTCAGTGCCACGTATCACGTATTTCAGTGCCACGTATTTCAGTGCCACGTATTTAAGTGCCACGTATTTCAGTGCCACGTATTTCAGTGTCACGTATCACGTATTTCAGTGCCACGTGTAACAAAATCCGGCTAACGGACTGGGGGAACGCAATGTTAACCCAGCCTTAGGCTGCGGAGATGCCGAGTTTATGACGCTGCGGATTGGCAGCAGTTTTCCATGCGTTGTACAGTTCCATGTAATAATACATTCTATATTCTCCCATAGGAGCAATCTCGGAGAAGAAGGAATAGCAGACGTCAAAAAAGGATGTGGGTTCATCCCATTATTCAGGAACGGGAGGAAAAGGGACACTTCCATGTTCTTTACCGGGATTTAAGGAGGTAAGATATAGGGAGAAATGGTATATTGACAGCTGATTTTATTTCTTACTTTTTATTGCTATATACAACGTACTTTATGTTTAAAATGTGTGTTTAAAATTATTTGATTTTATTTAATCTTTTATTTATTTTTATTTTCAGGTTTCCAGATAAATTTACTCAGTTTTGCCGGCTTTCCATTGAGGCATTTGATCGTCTTCTAATTCTTCTTGGTCCACACCTCAGTTATGAAGATACGGTCATGCGAAGAGCAATCTCTGCAGAGGAAAGGCTGCTCATCACCTTGCGGTAAGGCCTTGCTGCGAGTGCCCCCCTAAATGCTGACACAATGCTGCCAGTTTCCCTCTTAATGCTGCCGCAATAGTGCGAGTGCCCCCATAATGCTGCCAGTTCCCCCATAGTGCTGCCGCAATGCTGCGAGTGCCCCCATTATGCTGCCATAATGCTGCCAGTTCACCCATAATGCTGCCGTAATGCAGTGAGTGCCCCCATTATGCTGCCATAATGCTGTCGTAATGCAGTGAGAGCCCCCATAGTGCTGCCGCAATGCTGCCAGTTCCCCCATAGTGCTGCCATAATGCTGCCAGTTCACCCATAATGCTGTCGTAATGCAGTGAGTGCCCCCATAGTGCTGCCGCAATGCTGCCAGTTCCCCCATAGTGCTGCCATAATGCTGCCAGTTCACCCATAATGCTGCCGCAATGCTGCGAGTGCCCCCATTATGCTGCCATAATGCTGCCAGTTCACCCATAATGCTGCCGTAATGCAGTGAGTGCCCCCATAGTGCTGCCGCAATGCTGCCAGTTCCCCCATAGTGCTGCCATAATGCTGCCAGTTCCCCCATAGTGCTGCCGCAATGCTGCCAGTTCCCCCATAGTGCTGCCGCAATGCTGCGAGTGCCCCCATTATGCTGCCATAATGCTGCCAGTTCACCCATAATGCTGCCGTAATGCAGTGAGTGCCCCCATTATGCTGCCATAATGCTGTCGTAATGCAGTGAGTGCCCCCATAGTGCTGCCGCAATGCTGCCAGTTCCCCCATAGTGCTGCCATAATGCTGCCAGTTCACCCATAATGCTGTCGTAATGCAGTGAGTGCCCCCATAGTGCTGCCGCAATGCTGCCAGTTCCCCCATAGTGCTGCCATAATGCTGCCAGTTCACCCATAATGCTGCCGCAATGCTGCGAGTGCCCCCATTATGCTGCCATAATGCTGCCAGTTCACCCATAATGCTGCCGTAATGCAGTGAGTGCCCCCATAGTGCTGCCGCAATGCTACCAGTTCCCCCATAGTGCTGCCATAATGCTGCCAGTTCCCCCATAGTGCTGCCGCAATGCTGCCAGTTCCCCCATAGTGCTGCCGCAATGCTGCGAGTGCCCCCATTATGCTGCCATAATGCTGCCAGTTCACCCATAATGCTGCCGTAATGCAGTGAGTGCCCCCATTATGCTGCCATAATGCTGTCGTAATGCAGTGAGTGCCCCCATAGTGCTGCCGCAATGCTGCCAGTTCCCCCATAGTGCTGCCATAATGCTGCCAGTTCACCCATAATGCTGCCGTAATGCAGTGAGTGCCCCCATAGTGCTGCCGCAATGCTGCCAGTTCCCCCATAGTGCTGCCATAATGCTGCCAGTTCACCCATAATGCAGCCGCAATGCTGCCAGTTCCCCCATAGTGCTGCCATAATGCTGCCAGTTCACCCATAATGCTGCCGCAATGCTGCGAGTGCCCCCATTATTAGTTATTCAAAAGAATTTTTTTTTTCTCTCATCAGGTTTTTAGCTACAGGAGAGAGCTACACATCCCTGCACCTCCAATTTAGGCTAGGCAAATCCACCATCTCGCAAATTGTACGGTGCACATGTACCGTCATCTGGCAGACGTTGCAGCCCATCGTGATGCCTTGCCCAACCGAGGAGACTTGGCTGCAGGTTGCAGCTGGTTTTCAAACTGTGGCCAATTTCCCCAACTGCATAGGTGCTGTTGATGGCAAACATGTAAGGGTTCAGCAGCCACCACGATCAGGATCAAGCTTCTTTAATTATAAGAAGTATTTTTCTGTGGTCCTGATGGCGGTGGCTGACGCACATTACAAGTTTGTTGCCATCGACGTCGGTGCTTATGGCAGTTCTGGGGACTCTCGGGTGCTGCAGTCATCACAGATTGGACTTCAAATTCTTCAAGATGGCGGCACGCTCCCAGCCCCAAGACCTTTGCCGGGTTCCACACATCCAGTGCCCTTTGTGATGGTATCGGATGAGGCATTTCCCTTAAAGCCCAACCTGCTTCGCCCATACCCACGAAGAGCACTGGATGATCGGCGTAGGATTTTCAATTACAGGCTGTGCCGTGCACGAAGATATGTGGAATGTACCTTCGGGATAATGTGTAGTCGGTGGAGGATCTTTCACACTGCCATCCAGCTAGATCCGGAGACCGTGGACACTGTGATAAAGGCATGCTGTGTGCTCCACAACTATGCTCGGGAATACAGCACAGAGGTAGTTGAGGAGCCACAGGTGTCAGAATTAGTTGCAGTGGACAACTTTGGTCAAGGAAGGCAATGTAACTCGGGTGTGCGTGTGAGAGAAACCTTCGCAGACTACTTCATGAGTCCGGAAGGTGCCGTGCACTGGCAATACTCTTGTGCCGGTGTTGAGCAGCCTGAACTGCAGAGAAGATCGGATGCCTAAACCGAATCAAGGCCCAAGCCTGGACGTCAGCGATAACAGCAGAGAACATATGATGGCCAAACCCATACAAAAAAAGGAACCAGTGTGTATGGCAGA